>NC_065522.1:826789-846068 GCF_006386435.1 Epinephelus moara | reverse complement strand
TAAATAGGATTGGTCCGATTGGTCCGAGCACAGAACCTTGCGGAATTCCAAAACAAACTTTAGTACATAAGGATGATTCATTATGAACGTCAACAAACTGAAAATGATCAGATTTAAACCAGCTTAGTGCAGAACCTTTTAGGCCAATTAAGTGTTCCAGTCTCTGCAGTAGAATTTGATGGTCAATAGTGTCAAACGCCGCACTAAGATCTAATAAAACAAGTACAGAGACGAGTCCTTTGTCTGAAGCAATCAGAAGGTCATTTGTAATTTTAACTAGTGCTGTCTCAGTGCTATGATGCACTCTAAATCCTGACTGAAATTCCTCAAATAAATTATTATCATGATAGTGGCAGACTTCAGACAGGCTGGGATGGTGGCCTGTGTCAGGGAGAGATTGAAGATTGTGGTGAAGACCTGTGAAAGCTGGTCGGCAAAGGAGTACCTTTCCAGGAACACCGTCGGGTCCGGCTGCTTTCCTAGGGTTCACCTTGCTTAGCTTGCTTGCTTACCTGCACAGTCAGTGATTGGGAGCTGGTTGAGGTTGGGATGGTGTGGCTGCAGACTGTTGGGTTGGGACCTCGAAGCGTGCAAAGAACGTGTTCAGCTCTTCCACTAGTGCAATGCTTGAGTCCTCTGCTGTGTTGGTCTGCTCCCTGAAGTTGGTGATCTGCTGGATACCCTGGGTGGGTTGTTGTTGGTAAGGTGGTTTTCTATTTTCCTCCTGTAGTCGGACTTGGCTTTCCTTATTTCTCTCTTCAGGTTAGCTCTAGCAGCGCAGTACAGATCTTTGTTACCTGACCTGAAGGCGGTGTTGCGGTCCTTGAGGAGTGTCTTAACCTGACTGGTCATCCAGGGCTTCTGAGTGGGGAACACCCGGATGCGTTTGTCCACCGTGACATTCCCCATACAGAGCTGAAGAAGTGCATCCTCAGGCCATGTTGTGATGGTCCTAATCACTGGAGTTGCCCTTCTTTTGAGAGGTTTGTATGCAGCAGCAGCAAGCAGGTTCAGCCAGTAGATGTTGTCCTCTATGTTGTGGTGCTGAAATGAGAAGATAACACACAAAACAACAACAGGTCAATTATACAGATACATACTTTTAACAGAATACAAATGTATTATTTTTTACCTTTTGTCCCTCTCTCTTCCTGTCCCTTTTTCTCGTTCTTTCTCTCCCTTTTTCTTGTTGTCGTCCTCTCCCTTTTTTCTTTTTCTCTGCCTGTCCCTTTTTGTTATTGTCTTTCTCCCTTTTTTCATTCTTCTGTCCTTTTACTCATTGTCTTCCTCTCCCTTTTTTCTTTCTTCTTTTGTCCTTTTACTCATTGTCTTCCTCTCCCTTTTTTTATTTCTTCTTCTGTCCCTTTTTCTTGTTGTCTTCCTCTCCTTTTCTCTCATTTTTTTCCCTTATTCCTCAACCTTAAACATCTACAGCAGTAAATTATAACACACATTAAAGCAATATTAATACAAAGCTAAAACACTGACAAGGATCATTTTAATGCAGAGTGAGTAGTTGTTAATAATTTACTTACAAACTTTGTAATGTTTTGAATGCATAACGTAAAGGAATACTTATCAATATAGAAAAAAATTACCCCTTGGACAGTTTGATAACGTTACTCACTGGTTGTTCATCTCGATCTCCACACGACGGACCCTCCTGAACCGATGTTGACGTCGTTGCTGCTGGTTGATTGTTGCTGGTGATGATGGTGAAAAAACTACTGAGTAGTGACTTTTGTCACTTTTGTAACAAATTTTCTACTCTCCTCCTTCTTTCTCCTTTTCTCAGCTCCGCCGGGGTAACTTCTTTTCATTTCTCTCAACTTCGTCGTTGTCCTTGTCTTCTTCTTTTCTCCTCTTCTCTTCTCCGCTCCAAGCCGTTTGTTTTGCTGCTGTCTTCCTGAATCCTTTCGGCACATGCGCAGTAAGATGGACTAGTCCAATGTAGTGGGGATTCAAGGGGGGCCCCGAGACACACATAATACAATAAGCATTCTGCCGGCATTTTAGCAAAAGGATTTTAATCAAAAACATAAATGTGTGCAAATAAGAAAAAACTCTATTAACCATAAATGTATGAGGAGTTTTATGGGGCCCCAGGCAACCGCCTAGTTTTGCCTAATGGTAAATCCGCCGCTGCGTGCACAAGCATAAATAATCATGTTATCTGCATAACTATGTGCTTTACAGTTTTCTACAGAGGCACATATATTATTTCTATACAAAGTGAAGAGCAATGGACCTAAAATTGAGCCTGTTACACCATTTTTTAATCTTAAAAACTCTGAAGTCACTCCTGCAGCATTTATACACTGGGTTCTATCAGTGAGGTAATCCTGAAACAGTTTAAAGGATGCTTCATCAAAACCCAGCAAGGCCAATTTATCCAGAAGCAGTGTGTGATTAACAGTACCAACAGCCTTTGACAAATCTATAAATAAGGCTGCACAGTGTCTCCTATGATCTAGAGCTGAAACTATATCATTTAGAACCACAGTTGCTGCTGTAATGGTGCTATGGCCAGATCTAAACCCTGACTGTCAGGTACTTAAAATAGCATTTGCAGACAAAAAAGTACAGAGCTTTTCATTTACAAAAGATTCCAACAGTTTAGCTAGGCATGATAGTTTGGAGATAGGCCTGTAGCTATATAGATCATTAGTGTGTCCTCCTTTATGTTGAAGACTCACTAGGGCTGACTTCCAGATTTTTGGAATTAAACCAGAGCTGAGCGTTATTAAATATGCGTCAAAGACACAGCAATGATTGGTAGGGTTGGGTCGGTATGAGAAAAAAAAAAAACGGTCCGGTTTTTGTGAAAAACCGCATCAAGTCGGCAATACCAGATTTTCGCCACCTGGGGGCGCAATTGACTCATTTAAAATAAAAAAACGACCTTAGGACAACAGAGTAACAGTAACAAGTTGTTTCTTTTATTCCTTACAAATAAATTTTGCAGCTTACTCAATCAGTGCAAAAAAGGGTTGCCTCCTTCGTCTGGCTCAAAGCCAAGTGTTGCAATAGTGGCGCATTCTTTGATTTCGTCGAGACTAAATTGTCTGCCATTATCGACTCCCCATCACTATTAAACAAACTCCAGGCTACAGTAGAGGCGCATGCGCACTCGCACCTCCTAGCTCAGTCCCCGCCCCATTCCCCTCTCTCTCTCCTGCTTGCTGTGCGCTTGGTGAAGAGGCAGACACAGGTGCTCACAGACTCGGGCGTACTATAAGCAGAGCGGACTCCGTGTAAAAATGTCTGTGAAAAATCCCTGCGATGTGAAAAATACATGACGAACAGTCTTTTGTGTGACACTGGTGCGCGGAGCGAAGTCCGCGCGGTCATGCTTTGCGCGCACAGGGCTTGCGGACGTCCACTTTTACCGGGCGGACCTCCGCGGCGTCCGCTCCGCGTACGTTCTGCCCGAGTATGCAGTCCGGTCGGTCTCAAAAAATAAAACCCGGTCCAAGACGGAGTACCAGACCGAATTGGTATTAGCAAGAACCGACCCAACCCTAATGATCGGGGCAGCAAGCTTTAAGAGATAGGGGTCTAAGTGGTCTGCGCCCAAAGAGCTTTTCATGCACTTGGAATTACACAAAGTACAATAGACCTCAAAATGGTTAAGTGGTCTAAATGAGAAGGAAACATTTCCTGAAAATAAGACCCGCTTTTTCTCTGCCATAGAGGAGACATTATCATGAGGTTCTGGTTTGTCATATATGCCAATGAGGTTACCAAATAGAGAGCCTGCTTTGATAAAAGCATCATTAAAAGCATTACAAATCTCCTTTTTTTCATTCACAACCCTAGAGTCCAGCACAATTTCTTGAGGGAGGGAGGATGAAGTAATGCCTTTAAGAGATTTAACTATGTTCCAGAATTTTGCTGAGTTGTTACCACAGTCAGACAGATTTTTTAGTACATTTGTTTCTAAGATAGCTATAAGAAGGTTTGCCTGTCCACATCACTACCAGTAGATCTAGCCTGTGCCCAAGCTTTATTTCTATGCAAAATAAACTCACCTAAATCACGTTTAAACAAAGGGTTACATCTACTTTTAATCCTCAGTCTCTTAACTGGTGCGTGTTTATCTGCTAAGGAGTTAAAAACAGAGAGAAAGCATTGCAGTGCCAGGTCAGCATCTGGGATGAGATTTATAAAAGAGAGGTCACTGACATGTAGGTCATGTAAGAAAGCCTGTTCAACCAGGTTTTTAAAGGACCTTTCATGGATATAGTGTGGTCCCGATCTTATGGTTTTACAATTTCTAATGCAGCCCACTGGGCAGTGGTTGCTAAAATCAATAGGGAACACACAGCTATGTGTGTAATGATGTGGCCTATTGGTGCAGCTTGCAGTGACATGCAAAACTATGACATGCACATATCATACCCACAGCAATAGGACTTTGAAAGATTTCATTTGCCATACTGCATTTTACCAGCAGCTTAAATGCCCACTTGCTTAGCCGTGGGGCTTACAGTAATCATACGTTGCATTCCTCCAATAATTGGCCTGATGCAGTAATCATTATACTCTTAATCAGTCATCAGAGAACAGTAATAAAAAACACGTGTTTACATTTCTATTTTTTCCCCTCAGCCGACAAAACATCCACAGAGTCCACAGAGTCAGCATCGCTGCTATTATCAGTGATTTTTCTACTTGTGGTGTTATTATCCCCCTGTGGATTCACTGAAATGACTCAGTCCTGCTTAGGGTCTGACTGACCTACTGGTTTGAAGAAATTCCACAAATTTTATTTTCTTCTTGACATTTTATCAGTGTACTCCTTGTTAAAGAGGATATCCTAATTCAAATTGCAGTAACCTGAATGATGTCTCTCCTTAAAAATAAATCAAACAAACTCAGATTTAGAATGCAGCCAGATTAGGCAAACAAGCGATTCACCAGTAACTTTAATGGGAAATAAAACAATGACAGATACACAAATTGTATTTACACAGTTTCAAATTAACAGTGAAAAAAGACAAGTGTGAGCCAGCTAAAGTAATTATTCAATGCATCGTAGAAATGGGGTAGTCATTTTATCTTTTAATCATGCAGATGCAAAATATTATTATAGGAAGTACTGTGCATGATATTAAAACAATAATTGAAAGGTCAATTCTTTTCTAAAAAGACTTGATTTTTGTTCAGATTTATTCATATTTCTTAAAATAGCTTGGGGCTAGTTCCCCCACCTTTTTATTTATTTCACATCTCCGGTAACATTACATTACACTAAATTGCCCAGGATTATAACAGAGGTAGCATGCACAAGGAAGCTTTATTGCACCGCTGCTTATGTGTATTCATGCACATGCATGTGCACGACTGTGTCTCGCTCTCCTGAACTGTGTGAGAACAAAGAGCAGCTGAAGACAGTAAAGAAAATGTTTGTGTGCTGTGCTCAAAGTCATCCTTGAATATTTTTTCTCCAGATGTGTCACTCCCACATCAGACAGAGGTGAACAGCAGACAGGCTAATAAAAAATGGAAAAAAAGGCCATTTCATGCAATAAAACTTGCATTTACAAGAGCCGCCACAAAGTTAAAGGCAATTTTTTCTTTGTGTTTCAGATAGCTTTACTTTCCATTTTATTTATGTTCCAAATCTGTGTTCCCTCAAAACAAAGGGTGAAAGGCCTGTACAGTAGCTTGGCATCTCTCCTGCAGTCTGCCAAGCCGGCTGTGACATCCACAATCCACCACCATGTTTATGGATGAGATGTTGCATGTCATACCACAAGGACAGGTCACAACCAGACCCAGCAAAATAAAAATAAAAACCTTTCCACCATCTGCACCACTGACATTGCCCACACCAGTGAAAGAGTGCGAGCATCTGTTGTTCACCTCTCGGCCTGTGCAGGATTTGAAGTTGTCGTAATTTCATGCCACCATGTGGTGTGTCTGCAGAAGCCAGTGTGAGCCACAGGATATGTAGAATACAGGCCAAACCCAAAGATCAAAGAACATATGAAATCAATTTTTCTCAAAGACGATTTCTGTCATTTTAGGTAGTTCTCATCATGCTGCTGTATGTTCAAGTGTTTTCTGATAAGGTTGGTTATTTGTTGTTATAGAAAGGGGGTGTGATGTCGTAATTAATAGTTGTGTGTCGTAATTAATAGTTGTGTGTGCCAATTGGTGCAATCACAATTAAGAAGTATGGTTTTGGCACTGTGTGGTTTAAAGAGCAGCTTATTACTGTATTATTATTATTGGAATGGATCAACCTCTGATAGTGGTACAACTAATTTTACGGGGGTTATGGCACAAAAAAATTACTTAAATGGCTAAATGGCACCACATGAAATAATTCCACAGTTTGGCCACAATGAAAGTATGCTTCAAAGCCCAGGGCATTTCCTGGGGTCCTGGTTTTGAGTCATCAAATTTAGATTTTTGGAGCCAGAAGTGACCCATGGAGACCGTATTTGGACAAGAGGGTGGATCTGGAGAGAAGTGAGGGCTGGATCTGACCAATTAGCTGAGGTGGTTCCTTACAGATACCCTGAAACTCAAAGTGCCTCACCCTTAATTTTGCATAACTTTAAGCCTTCATAAAATTTGAATAGGCAAGTTTTCTAAAAATCCCTCTGTACAGTTGTCATGAATGGGAAAATAAAGTACAAACAGAGAAAATAGAGTCCAAAACCATTTTTGTACCAGGTTAGGTTTTCAAGAATGCTTATATCTACTATGTTGGTGAAGATTCTCAGTCATCCAAGTCATGGTAATCGTAAGTGCTATATCATAGGCTTGCTTGCCTTTCTTGAAGACGTTTCGCCTCAGTTCTAAATGACTGGTACGAAGTTGCAGGCTTTAAACCCTGTGTGGATGGGAACCCTTGCAGAGTCGTAGGGGTCACATGTGAGCTGTTAGTTTGTCACAAACCTTAATGACCTGAAACGACCTTGTGACCTTAACGACTCTTATTAACTAAGAGTTAATCAGGATTCATCACATTTTTTATCGCATGTTTAAAATTCCATTATTTTGCATTTCAAAACAGTTTTGAAGTCCATATGAATAAGGTGAATCAATTCTTACCAGAGAGCCTTGATTGCAAATCAAATAATGCAAAGAAATTTGCTTTATGGACTTTCAAATAAATGCTGCACTCCTGCAACAGTGTCATCTGAAACCATGACTTAGAGGTAGGAGACAACTTCAAAGTGTTGATTCTGTGAAATAGAGTGGTGTAATCATTGTGTCATTCCGACATCCCACCATTCCGACATAACACTGTTCCGACATAATGCCATTCCGACATACCCCTATTCCGACATGCAAACGTCCCACCATTCCGACAAGGCTTTCCATATAAGGAAATGTGCGTTACTCAACAGGTGACTCCCTTCTTTCTGTTCATGCATTTTTCATGTTTTAAGACATGTGTACAGATGTGATACAGTCAGTGAAAGCTTAATTAATAAACACAAAGTCTCGGCATCCGAAGGAGGAGATGCCTTGAACGGGAAGCAGGACGTGGTGGTTTTCAATCACACACTCCGACGCCGCTTGTTGCAACTTTAGAAAATTTTATCCAGGAAAAAAAGGCTTACAAACATGGACCAAAACGGCTCTATAATACGCACAAAAATCCAAAAGAAACGAAAGTTAACTAAAAAAGCAACTAAACAGCATAAGTGGTCAAAAGTGGTCTGGCACACGTGTCTTGGGGCTCTCCCACGTTGGTTTGTGGATGAAAGCTGTATGTTCAGCTCCCCTTACATGTAAAAAAAATCTCTACATGACATTTTGGTCGGCGAAATCCACAAACAAGACGTCTGTTGTCCATGCTCGCAATCATTACGTATGGATCTTTCACACCGCCACTATCCACGCAGATTTCCAAATGTATAAACATCCACGGCAGTAGCGGCGCCAGGATTTTGATTGTGGGTGGGCCTCCATATAAAACTGGATGGGCCAGTTAAAATAAGCAAAAAACGGGTTCCCCTTTATCTCCGTTTCAGCGCTTTTCTGCGGCATTGAGAACAGCGACGCCGGTGCACCAGTGTGGCTCCCTTGTGTCGCTGTCCTCAGCTCAGTGCTGAAGTGGACAATGACATACACCTTAGAAGTATAACTAACTGGAGTTAGGGGCGTATTTGCGCCGGCATATCATTAGTGCAAAATCTTTTGGGTAAAAAAATAGGCCATTAAAGGAATTGTCGGAACGCAGGATGTTTAAAAAAAAAAAAAAAGAAATTGTGTCATTCCGACCATAGGAGAAAAAAATTGTCGGAATGATGGGACATTTGATGGAAAATTAAGTGTTGCCATTTAGATTAGAGGCCCATGTCGGAGTGGTGGGATGTCGGAATGGAGGTTGCCCACCGTTCCGGTTGAGAAAGTGCAGTTACTCCGATAATTTTTATTACTCCCTGATGTCCAGTGATCCCTGGTTAATGCGACAGTATCGATACACACTCAGTAGTTCCAGTTTAGTGTTTTTCTCTGATTCATAGAGGTCCTGTATGTGTGAAACTATTGTTCCTGTGACAGTAAGACATATGACTAGTCACAACGTATCAACCTGAGGATGTGCCCTTAACACATAATAAACTTTTGCGGTGGTGTGTCTGTGTCATTCTGCAGTTACACCTCCAAAACAGTAGTCAACGGTGGGGTTTCTGCTAAGTGCTGTAAAGTCTGATTCAAAACACACCTAAAACACATTAAACATGGCATAATAAAGACCGTGTGAAACACAGGTACACAAATTTGCTTAATTATAACTTGCAAGCTTCACAGCCAAAACACTCGTCTTTTGCCGGACACATTTTTCCCACAAATACAACATGCTCACTTTACTAGTACAAGCGTATGGCCTTTTACATTGTATAAATTAGCCTAGCGACTAGTTAAGATTTCCTGTACTCATATTAAGCCAGGAACAACAGCATCATTAAACAAAGGTAAGGTTACAAAATTTGGTTCAATTTGGTTCAGTTTTTCTCTACTCATATGAAGCCAAGACAGATCACGCACAGGACTTAAAATGCAGGTCTGTAGTCAGTTTCCACCATTTAGCAGCATTGTAGTTATCTTCTTCGATTTAGTTTCATCCACAGGTCTGTGGTGATTTACACGCTCCAAACTAGTGCTTTGCCGGGTGTGGTGATGCAGATGCCCGCTGACATCAGTCTGATTACCTGTGTGCTCAGCTTGTAGGTGGTAACTACATGATGATATTTTGATTCCATTTGACACAAGGTGCATATTACTTTTGACTTGTCAACAGAATCTTCCGAGAGTTTTTTAAAGTGAAAGGAGCCATTCAGGAGTGCAGTGGAGTCTTATTTCCCATCACTGCAGCAGCAGGAAGACACTGCAGCAGCTCGACTACAAGTGAGGATGTGTCGAAGAGACAAAATAGCAGCACACAATTAATGCAATTTAAAAAATTGTTACATCATGTTATGTTCTGACCTTAATCCTGTCGTAATTAACATGTTTACACTGACAGCCCTATTCTGAGGACATCTGTATGGGACTAGTCAGTACTCCATACCATACAAAGGTTTCTTGGAGCATAGAACCATATACCTTTTTTTAAAAATGGTTTTGGTTTTTGAAAACCCAAGCGTCAATTCAGTTTTAATTTATTTTTAAGCCAAAAATCACATTTTTGTTTTAGGATAGAGGATGTTTTATAATGTATAGATTGTGAAAACCTTTGAAGCAAATTCAGCACTCATCCAAAGGCTTTTTGCAGAGTAGAACATACTGAAGCTTTGTCTTGGATGGAGTGAGCTAAAACAAGCAGAGAAAGTTGATAGAATGTTTGTGGAGGAATGGAAAACAAAAGTGGAGACATGTTTATACTTTATAATTTTTTTTCTTGGAACAGAAAGCACTGTCTCAACTGAATTTTGTGCTGATAATGAGAAGCCAGTCTGTTTCAATAATGACTTATGGCAGAGGCTGCCACTATCAGCAAACAGTCCTTAGGTACAGGTCCCAAACACTTAGATACTCCTCAACACACCCAATTTTGCTCCCATTAGAGACACAGGAACTTCCTATTTCACTCCCTATTTTCATTTTGCTGCTGTTGTAAACTGTCAGCAATGCATCATGAAAACTTCAGTCCACTCTTCCATGTGATTAGTCAGCTAACAAATACAACACTGTTCCACAATGTGTGACATAGTCATAGTCTTTATCTAAACTTTAGAAAGACTTCCATTCCAGTCCTCTAGTAAGAAGCAAGCTGTGGTATTTTCTCTAACCTGGAGTTCCCTCAGGTTGTGTCGAAGCTACTCTCCATTCAATTCAGCATAAAAACACAGTGGCACTTTGAAATAACACAAGATAGGAAGCATGTGTGAGGTACAAAGGTAAGCACTGACAGAAAGAAAGAGTTTATTCTCATATTGTTATAACCCTGCTAACCCTGATTAAGGTTTCTCCCACAAGAGACAATGTTGGAGAGACAGACTGAGATGATCTCTTGAGAAGAGATGGGCTCAGCATTGAGACAGTGTGTCTTTCTTCAGCTGACCAGCAATGAAGCATTGCAGCCAAATTAATAATACATTTTATTTAAAAGCGCCTTTCTCAACACTCAAGGACACTTACAGAGCATTAAAAACACAATTAAAATCACAATTAAAATAAATAAAAACAACAGACAAGAGTAACACAAAGTAAATACAAAATACACAAATTAGCCATGTTAATGCTAAAATCCAACACCTTCAGTGAGACTGTAAAGCCAAATCCTGTTCTTTTTCTAAACCCAACCATATGCATGTGTTGGCAAAACATAAATTTGTGGTGTTGTATCGACATAGTGCTTTTATATTGAAAGAGACTGTATGCAAATTGTACATTTTCTGTGAAAACAAAAGTGTATTTTGAGAACAGACAATGCATGTAACAGGCTGAAGTTGACATGACGTCCCAGAGTGTCAACACCAAATGCACCCCGGGTACCTCGCACATCATATGTTGACATGGATATTCCATGACCAAATGTCAGTATGTGACAAGATCAAAGTGAGAATGTTTTGTGTAACATTGTACTTTTAAACAGAGGCAGTGGTGGTCTGTGCAGCCATATAACGTTACATCCCGACATGCTGATGGAGAATACTTCCGTTTTGCCATGACTTAAATTTCTTCATCATCTCCTATACTTGTATCTCACTTGAAGTTCCCTACAGTGCCTCCACAGGTCCAGTGGTACTACTCCATTTCATCTGCATCTGCAAGCTTTCAGGAAACATGCATAAACAAAGAGTACGGATAGAAGGCTTCGTCCATCTTCATCTCCTATCTAAATAGTAAGCCCTTAGTCCTGATGAATCTCCTGAGCCCTTTGTTTTCGACCCTCGGCCTGTCAGACTAATCACTGGGTATGGTGTGTTCACGTTAAGGCCAATAATTTTGAGAATAGGCAACTAATCAAACTGCAGCTTCATATCCAATCAACCAATCAAGCCAAGGTTTGCTCTATTTAAACAGTCCTTTTTCAGACAACTGTTTATGTTGATAAGCTATTTTGTAATTTCCATAATGTTTCCCTCTCTGGCTTTGAGTGGTGGTATTGTGCTAACCCTGCTTATTTCCAGGGGAGTGCAAACTGCCCTCTGAAATGACATTAACACTACCTAATGACAAGGTGGGAAAATACCACATTAAGAGCTTGCAGTCTGCTCAAGAGTCAGCAGAACTGGAAACATGCTGAATAACAACCAAATAACATTTGCCATTTTGTTACCCAGCTCATTCAGACACAGCATGTAGGATAAACTGGGCTTGAACCCAAGCTGTTTGAAACACTATGTATAATAATGTACATGGATAAATAATTTTCATCCTTTGTGTAATTAGAGCAGCCCACTGAATACATTTGCCCAAATTAGGCCCTAAGCTGTGTTTAATGTTGCATTCAATGCTTGTTACATTCTGCTGCACCTACCCAAATCATCTCTACTTTCCATTTCCAAAACAATCAGTTGATTGCTAATGGTGGCTGTTGTTACAGACATGTGGCTTTAAACTTTGTTTTGTTTGAGTGTCGGGTATAGAGGGAGAAGGACGGTGATTATGATAATGCAGAGGCGACAGCTGTTAAGCTGTGGTGAGCAGCTTTATCCACTGAGGGGGAGGAAGCTTGAGCCAGGACAGGAGTGCCTGTCCATGCCACCTTTACAGTAAAGTTAGCCAGGAGAGACACACAAAGAACACAGAACTGCATGCTAATGTGTGTTAAGAGTAAACAGATTATAATTAAATATATCATGCTCAAATGCATCATGATAAAGTCAAGAAAGTCCCTTTGCTCTGCTTGTAGATGACAGCACGGCAGATCAAATCTAACAGAAAATCAGCGTATGTTATGCAGCTGTGGATTTCAAAAAAATATGTATGTTTACTAGGTACGATATTATCACGATACTTAAATCACAATACATTACTATTGCAGTTTTAGAAATGTGATATGCTGAGTACTGCAATAAAATAAGTTGTGATTTATTACCTTTTTTCAACTGTTTGTCCCCCTATTATGTCACTAAAGGAAAACTTTTTCAACATTGGTTTTGTCTAGTAAGTAAGGCTGTCAAGAAATTAAAAAATATATAATCTAATTACATGCTCTGTAATTATTCAATCTAAATAAATCACATACATCTTTTTGCTGTGAAAGTATTGAAATAATTTCAATTCAAATAATTTGGCAGATGTGTAGTAAAGCTGCTGGATTTTGGAAACAATTGTCCCCTTATCCTCTACCACCCAAACAGCAGTCCATTGCAGTCCATTTTGCAAGGGATTCAGTTAGTCATTCACAGGTAGACTTGCTCAGTTTGAATGCCTGGTCAAGTGTGGCTTGACGAGGCTGCTAGCAGTAACATCAGAGGCTGTGCTAGCTCAGACCTCTGGGTTCAGTGCTAAATGTTTTGCATTGAGGTGATATTTCAGGCTTGCAGAACTCCAATGGTATGAAAATTCCTTACTGCAGAAATTGCAGAGAATGGTGCTCCCATCAACAGTTCCATCTGGGCATTTTTAAATGTAAATGTTCCATTCACTGGGCAAAGCAGCATCATCTTGTCTGCCTCCATCATGTGACAAAGCCACTGTGGCTATCAGTGACACACTGGGTCAAAGGGCACCACGGAACTCCATTAATCAGCATTAGTTTTTTAACTCATTATTTTTTCTGTGATTAATTAATTGTAATTAATGCATTATTTCACAATCCTACTAATATTAAGTTTTCAGCAGCAGCAAAGTGTATATAGTGGACTGAGAAAACAATTGATGATATTATTCTAATAGGCTACCTAAAGCTTAATTTGTATTTGTAACAGTAATAATTTACATAATAAAATAATCAATACTTGGCACTGTGTGACGATACAATATTGCCACAAAAAAAAAAAAAAAAGATTGTTTTTCCTCTACCGCTAGTGTTTGCCAGCAATACCAGCTGGTATGGTAAACACATACCAGCAATTTTGGAGCTTGAACACTAAAGACACTAAAATCAGAAAATCTGCATTTATTTTGACCATTTTATTTTAAATCTGTGTCCTCTGCATGCCAAAGCTTTATGGAATTGCAATAGAAGAAGCAGTTACATTATATTTTATAGTTTTCTATTTGACAAATGACAGATCTTTAATCCATGTCATTCTTCATTGGACTTTTAACAGTATTAACTTTGTCTGTAGTTTTGGGCTGTAGTAAGAAATAACAATAAACACAACTGAAACAGAGAAAGAAACAAAAAATTAACTACTTAGCCTGCTCACTTATATTATTATTATATATTATGGTAGAAGAACAAATATCAGGGAAAAATGACCAAGTCAACAAAATCAGGAAGGCAGCACACTCTGCTTCTGAAATGCCTCCACTGTGGTATGACTCCATGCAGTAGACTGGAGCATAGTGAAACTGTGGAATTATCCCTCTCAGACTCCGTTACAGTCAAGATTACAGCGAGGATAACAAAAATGGTGATTTATTGATTTCGTATCGTGCCTAACCTTAGTAGCTCATAACATATCGGGTATGGAATTAATCTGCAGATGTTTTGGTTCAAAATAAGATCAAACTTTTCCATCGAACTTTTCCAGTATTTAAGCCATGACGAAGGTCAAAATATGGCCTGCAGCGGACGGTAGGGCTTGTTGTATTTAGCAAAGCTGATTTTTCAGAAAACCACACTGGTTAAGGTGGGTGCTAAAAGGAAGCAGGCAGCACTGGGAATCAGCACACTTCTGTGTCCAGTGTGAGCCCAGCATAAGACTCCCTCACGCATGCACTTTGCTACCACCATAGTTCCACCTGTGCCTCACTCTCCCTGATTTTTATTTTCTCATGTCTGGATATTTTATCAGGGCTTTAGGAACATAATAAAATATCTGTCCACCTGAAAGGAGGAGAGGCTGTTAAGCTTTGGTTTCTGGCTGGACCCCAAAGCAGAGACGGACGTAGGTGTATGAAAACAAAAGAGTTTATTGCCAAAGGAAAAAGAAAATTGCAGGCAGTGGAGGCAGGGTGCTGGCTGGCTAGGAGGTTGTCCACCAGTGTAGAGACCCGAATCTCTGGAGACAACATGAAGGCTGAGCACATGGAAAACAGGGTGACAAATACAAGTGAGCACAAAAACGCATGAGGCACGAAAAACTGTCCAAAACCACAAGAAAGAAATTACTACTGAAGCAACACTGAAAAAGAATACGCTTGGCATACCAAACACGGACAGAATTATCTGGCAGAGTAGTGGAGTGAAGACTGGGTATATGTAGGCAGGTCAATGAGCTGAATAGAAACAGGTGTGCATCGTCAGCTGCAGTGGAAAGAGCTAGCCACGCCCCCTGCCACACACAAACCTGGCAGGGACAGAAACAGCAAGGGAAGGGGGAAGGGAAGACACACAAATATCCACCCAAAAACCAAAACTAAAACAGAATCATCACAGAGGTGTCCCTAAAGTCACTTATCCATCTTAGCACATGTAATTCCAACTTTCCGATGACAACTTGCCAGTGTCTGTTAGTCAGTGGAACCATTAGTGTGTCATTCTGCAACAGCCTGCATGAACGGGATAGAAACATCATGACACTCTTTCTGTATTCAAAGACATCTACTTGTGATGCTTCTGAGTCTCTATAGCACTTTGGGAGCATATGATGCTAATGGATTCTCAAGATTATTGGAAGAGTTAACCCCCAGCTGTTGCCCCTGTGACAGTCAAAATTAAAGTGAAGTTTGTATCATCAAACTATTATCAAAAAAGTTATTATCCAGGTTCATCAAGACTTCTTAGTCTTATAGTGTCGTTTGCTGATTACAGAATACTTAAATCTTGATACCAGGAGCTGTTTATAGAAAATGGATTTTTCATTTTGTGCACTTTTTGGGACTCTTAACCAGGCCCCCTTCACATCAATAATGCTGGATAATACTGAATGAACTGTGTTTGCTACAGTATTTATGGTTTCAGTTCTGCAAAAAGAGTTCCATTAAAACCCTAAATAATAAATTACTGCAAAATGGCAAAAAAAAGGAGTTTGATAAGAGAAAAGATGTCATCTAAATTATGAAGATGTAGGTAGAAGGCTATATATTGACACCCAAAAACCAGGTATTCTTTAAAATTAAAATGTAAGAAACAGAATGAAACAAACGGCAGTCTGAAGTGTACAAAGAAAAAAATGTATACAATTAAATAATTTCTATCCCATTCTTTTAAATAGGGGTTTATTTATTTATTTGTTTCTGTATGTCTACCTCTGCCACACAGAATAACCATGAGCTCTTTTGTTTCCCCTCAGCTCTGCAGACTGTTTTTGTATCTTTGATCAGTCTCACTGCTCTCATAAATGCTGTTTCCAGACACAGTAGCTAGCTGTTTTCAGTGAAATAGCTTTGATAAACCCCTAACCCTAATCCTAACCCCAGAGTTTGTTAAGACCAATACAGAGCTAAAAGAAGAGGGAATATTGGGCTTGGAATGCTAATGATGCCTGCTTTAAATGGGTTATTATTAAGATGTTTTCCATATAACTTGGTTAACATCTTCTTTCTGCTGCCCCTAAGTCATGAAACATATAGTTAATGCAAGATCTGACTGGGTAAAGATTTAGATACATTTCAAAATGTGTCTATACTGTCATATTGAGCACTTGTTTGATTGTCCATGTAATTCTTATGTTCCTTGAGCCCTTGGTCAACATAAGAGAAATCTCTGGTAAAGAACTTAAAATAGTATTTCTTACTACTTTTCTACTATGTTGTCCTTACTTATAAATTAAAAGTTATATGATTCCAAGAGATTTTCAAGACATGAGGCAAGTCCATCATGCTTAGTGAATGCTGCAGGGACTATCATTTTTGACTTTTCAGCATCTTTTAAAATCTCAAACATTGCAGCATGCCAAGCTACCAAAACTGTCAGAAAGGCCATGAAAATCTTGTATAAGTACATTTGTCCATCATGGCTCAGGCTTCAGAAAATAGACAGTAGATATGATTGGATGCTTATATTCAATTGGGTGATACTTAGGTAAAGACAAACAGCCTGTGGTTTCTCTGTTTGCAGTGGAGAATTACAGAACATATCTAGGTATGGTCACAAACCTCATCCTAGTTCCACTTAAGGACCAGCACCAATTACCAGGTTAAGTTGGGTTCGCGTCTCAGTGGCCCCGTCAAACCTCATCACCTCAGCCACAGGAAGCTGCTTAGATCAATGGACTGATTTGAGGGTTCATCAATAATTGTTCAAATTACAGCCCGCACACGCCCAATCTACCTGTCCTATTTTATTTCTAATGCCTCACTCTTGTGCTTTCCTCTTCAATCAGTCTCCAGCCCTTTCCTTTTTTTTCTTTCATCTTTCTCTGTCATTCTCTAACTGTAATTCTTCTTTCTCTTTCTTCGTTTCCTGCTGCATCTTCCCTCGAGACTTCCCATTCTCAACTCTATTCTCCTTTCAGCTCTTTTCTTTGTCTCTTGGTCTCTTGCCATGGTCCTTTTATCTGTCTCCCACTTTATCCCATATCTCTCTTGAGTGCTTCTTCTCCCTTGCCCTTCTTCTCTTAGTCCCAAAGGCCTTGGGCTCCCAACAGCAGATTATTACATCTAAAGAATTTTGCTCCCTCAGTCCTGTCGGTCTAATTAGTTGTTGGATTGAGCATCGTCAGTCTACTGAAGTCTCCACGGGCAAAATCATCTTCACAATTCCACACCCAGAAATATATGTTTGTGTGCATAAATGGTTTGTAGTTAAATCTGTGCTGATGATACTCTTTCGGGATTGCAGTGGAATTACAGTAAAATAGCTTATTGTTGTGGATGCACCCCATAATTTCAGAGTGTCAGGGAAAGATGCATGTGCATTTGTGGGAACATTGCCAGCCCTCTCTGTTCCAGTCTCTTCCTTGGAAAACAGGCTGCCAATTTGATCAGAGCCCAATTATAGCAATTGCTTACATATTCATGAGAGAACAGAGGAAGCTAGAAAAGAGGACGGAACCTGCAGAGACTTAAATAAGTGTGGGGATCAAAAAGAGAAGATGGAAGCAGTAAAATATCTGTTTGACATAAAAGAGGGAGAGAAAATGACAAAAGATGGGTGAATAGGTAGTAGCTGGAGGGTAAAGTGTGAAAGGCTTTAGGTTCAAAAGGAAATATGGTAGTGACACACACTTTGAGATTAAACATGAACCAAACAAGAAAACAGCAGCAGCATCACTGCGGACTAAAATAAACTTTGCATAATTTCAGATAGTGCTAAAATCATGTGTTTAGTGTTGTAAGTTATATCTGTCTTTCTTAGGAGCTCTGTTTTATAACCAGTGGAAATAGAGCCCTGGAACAATCAAATGATTCTACTGACCTATAACAGCAGACTGTCTTGCTGACTTTTGTTGATGGATACTTTTTTCTTCAGTGATCTGATTGATGCTGATAGTCTGAAGTTAACCTGCTCTGGAGCAGGTTTGCTGTACAGCACAAGTTGCCACTGTGATTTATCCCAGTAAAAAGAGACCCAGCTTCATAGTGCTGAAATCACAGAGTTAACCCTGAAGTTACATCGTTAACTTCAAATCCTGCTTCATAGTACAGGCTTCAGTTCTTAACTAACTCCAATGTAAACCCATTACAGTTCGTGTCCAGTGTAAAACCACAAGACACTCAAGACAATGTGCGCACTGACATCACTCATTACTACGTTACTCATCTTATGTAACAACTGATTTAATATTATCCCCAAAACATGTTTTTTTTAACCTAACCAAGCATTTTTGGTGCCTAAACATAACCCTTACTGTTTCACAACATTAACCATGTGTTACAATGTGTGAGACATTGTGACATGTCGCGGGCGACACAATTCATTGGTATTTGACAACCTGGGATGAGAATGGGCTGGAGTCCCAGATTGAAAAAATCTAGGTGCCTATCTTGGGTTATAGTCAAAGTGCCACCTACTGGCAAAATTTTCTGTTAATTCTATTGGTCCTTTCTCCTTTGTAATTCATCACATCATGCCGCCAGCCCTGTGAAACAGAGAGCTTACTTGAGAACTGGCTGTAACTGTTGTGTTTTCAGCCTAAGTAAGATAAGATAAGATAAGATAAGATAAACCTTTATTGATCCCATAATTGAGAAATTCCAGTGTTACAGCAGTCAAGGGGAAAGAGTCAGATTAAAGATTTCAAAATTTAAACATAAAAACTTAAAACTTAAAAAACTAGGGATGCAAAATTAGTACAAAAATACAAGAAATGGCAATAAATAACAATAATAATAATAATAATAATGATGAGCAGCAGTGAATGAAAATGAGCAGTGGATAAAGGGAGCGCATCTAGCGCAAGTGATTGTATGTGCAAAACAGCAGACAGCTGACAGCTGTGGTTTCCATAAAGTGTCCATAGTGTCAATAAAGTGTCCATGGTGCAGTTTACTGTGAGCAGTGCTGGTTATGTAGCCTGACAGCAGCAGGCAGGAAGGACCTGCGATAGCGTTCCTTCACACACTTTGGGTGAATCAGTCACTGAAGGAGCTCTCCAGAGCTTTTATCTCCTCCTGCAGTGGATGGGAGTCATTAGTCCTCATTAGTCCTCAGAGATGACAGCTTGGCTGTCATCCTCCTTTCTCCCACCACTTGCACAGAGTCCAGAGAGCATCCCACGACAGAGCTGGCCTTCTTGACCAGCTTGTCCAGTCTCTTCCTATCTGCAGCCGAGACACTGCTGCCCCAGCAGACTACTCCGTAAAA
>NC_065522.1:825718-826743 GCF_006386435.1 Epinephelus moara | reverse complement strand
CTGCTGCCCCAGCAGACCACTCCGTAAAAGATGGCTGATGCCACCACAGTGTCAAAGAAGGTCTTCAGGAGAGCCCCATGCACTCCAAAAGACCTGAGCCGCCTCAGCAGGTAGAGTGTGCTTTGGCCTTTCATGTATAGTGCTGTTATGTGATTAGTCCAGTCCAGTTTATTGTTAAGATGAACACCCAGGTAGAGATGGGCATCAATTTTCGATTATCGATGATTGATTGTTAAGGCTTTTGATCGATCACAAATAATTTTGATCGATAGTCGCAGTGTTTCCCCTACAATGCCTGGCATAGGTCCGGCGAGCCGCCGTGCCAACGAGACCCCCCGCCTGGCGAGCACGGCGGCTTGACAGGTCTACGAGACCCCCGCCGGACCTATGCCAGGCAAAAAATCAGAAACAGACAGAGGCTCTCATCGCTCTCCAAAGCCTCGGCGGCTTCCCTTGAGGCCTCTGAAAACACTACGCCAACGCTGGCAACAGTTGTAAACACCCAGGGGTGAACTGCGCATGCGCGCCATTCTTCCTCTTTGGCCTGGGGGGTTGAAGCTCAAAACTGGGGCAGCTACGCTCTCTTGCGGCGACAGTCTGCACTGCACTCTTTTGTTTTCTCTCTTTTGAAATACTCGCTTATCAATTAATCGATAATTGATCATTAATTTTTTTGATGATCGAATAATGAATTTTGATCGTTTGCCCATCCCTACACCCAGGTACTTATAAGATGTCACCATCTCAATGTCCTTCCCCTGGATGTTCACCGGTGTTAGGGGGAGGAGTCTGCACCTGTGGAAATCCACCATCAGCTCTTTGGTTTTACCCGCGTTGATCTGAAGGTGATTCCTCAGGCACCAGTCCACAAAGTCCTGGTTCAGTTCTCTGTACTCCCTGTCGTCCCCATCTGTGATGAGGCCGACAATGGCAGATGACAGGTGGGGGTGTCGTCTGAAAAGTCTGCAGTGTAGAGGGTGAAGAGGAACAGTACACAATCCTGGGTCCTGACATACTACGGCCGG
>NC_065522.1:823045-825218 GCF_006386435.1 Epinephelus moara | reverse complement strand
TGAGTGATCCCATCGGTTTTTTGCGATGCGTCACAGAGCTGAAGTATCGAACATGCATGCGTGTATTTGAACCCACCCATCACCAGGGTCCAGGGCCAATGTCCCAGCCCTGCGGGGGAAGGCGGGCGGTAAGGCACCCCAAGGCCGCAGGAGCGCCCAGACCCCACGGTCAGGGAGCCGCAGAGGCTGCAGGGCACCACGCAGGCCCAAGGACCCGGGGCAGCAATGGCCAGCACCCCCAGAGAGCCAGAGACACACCCCAGACGGGCGGGGCAGGAAGGCCCGCCCACCCACCGCCCATCGCAGACCCCAAACGCCCACCCCCCCAAAATGTGATGTGGTGCATTAAAATTGAGGGACATAGGAGACAGGTGGGGACAAGGCTGATGGCTACAGCACACTGCTGTCCTGCAGCCTGTGCCATAAGGCACCTGTAACCTGTTCCCATCTGTCCCCCAAGATGTAGGTGTGTGTGGTGCTTTAAAATTGGAGGACAGATAAGGATGGGATGGGGGGCAGCATGGAGGGCTACAGGACACCACTGTCCCATGGCCTGCCCCAACGTGAAGCCCCCCAATCCATCAGTGGTCTGCACTAGGTTATCGAGAAAAGCCTGAATATCTTCTGGGTTTGGATTATTTGCTGTTGAATATAAGTTATGGTAGAAAGTATAGAAAATCTGATTAATCTCCTGAAGAGATTGTGTGTAATTGCCGGACGGCCCCTGGATTGTTGGTATCAGAGATTTTTCTTTATTGCGTTGGAGCTGATTAGCCAAAAATTTTCCTGATTTGTTACTGTGTTCAAAGTTATTATATTTTAGCTGCTGTATGATAAATTCAGTTTTCTTTGATAGAATATTGTCCAGTTGCGATTTTGTACACTGTAATTGGCTCCATACTTGATCACTTGGATTGTTTGCATATTCCTGTCTTAGTTGTTTAATTTTTTCCTCAATGTTTTTTTCTGCTTGCAATTCCTGTTTTCTTCTTGTAGGAGGAGAATGATATAATTTTTCCTCTGATTACTGCCTTCCCAGCTTCCCATATTAAAGAAGGAGATAAATTTGGAGAGTCATTATCTTCAAGAAAGTTTGCCCACTCCCGTCTCACCATTTTGTCAAAGTCTGGGTCTTTAAGTAAAGAGATATTAAAGCGCCATGTTGGGGACCGTTTATGGATGGTTTCTATTTGCAGATTGAGTGATATTGGTGCATGGTCGCTGATAATGATCGGATGTATTTTTGTGGTAATTTTTTGTGAGATGGAGTTATTTAAGAAAAAAAAAGTCAATTCTTGAAAATGAGCGATGCACAGGAGAGAAGAGAGTATATTCCCTCTTCGATGGGTATTTGAGTCTCCAGCCATCGCCAAGCCCAAAATCATCCATATATTCCTGTATTACCTTAGCCGATTGTGATTGCTTTGTGTGTACTGACTTACTAGATCGGTCTAATGATGAATTTAGGACTGTGTTAAAGTCTCCTCCAATTATAGTTGTCGAGCTGTCTGATAGGTTAGATAGTAGAGAGAAGACTGTGTGAAAGAAGGCTGGATCATCATCATTAGGGGCATACAGATTAACGATTGTATATGATTTGTTAAAGATTGTTGCCTGAATAATGATGTAGCGGCCTTCTGGGTCTGTAACTGTGCTGTTTAAGGTAAATGGTAGTCTCTTGTGGACCATGACAGAGACACCTCTTTGTCTGCTGTTATAGCAGGATGAAAAACTTTGATTAAAATTTGGATCTTTAAGAGATTTTTCTTCTGACTTTAGTAAGTGGGTTTCTTGTAGGAGAAAAATATCTGTTTTCAATTTTGTGACAAAGTCCATCGCTTTAATTTTTTTCGCCTGTCAGCGAATGCCATGTACATTCCAGGATACCAAGTTTAACTGTGACATTAACAAAGTGGGGTTTTTATCATACTGTGTGTGGATATGGAGAATTATCTGTGTGTGTTTCTATGTGAGTTTCTATCTGCATGGATTTTGCATGAGTAGATGTAATTGTTAAATGTATGTGTTACAGTCGACCGATGTGTCATGGTGAAGCACCGCAGAGTTATGGAGCAGAGCATTAGAATATATACAAGCATATTAAACAACCAGAAGCACCTGAGCCTTGAAGTATTCACAAACCTGAAAAACAAAGGGGTTACATGGAGTGTAT
>NC_065522.1:803095-822020 GCF_006386435.1 Epinephelus moara | reverse complement strand
TGGACTTCTGGGTTGTCTGGTGTGCTCTCCGGGATGCCAGAAATGATTAAATTGTCTCTCATGCTTCTGGACTGCACGTCGAGGACAGTTTCCTTCAGGAGTTTATTTTCCTTTTTGAGGAGATCTACATCTGAAGTGACCGTCAATAAGGTGGAGTGGAGTTCAGCGTTGTTTTTCTGCAGGTCACTAATCTGCTGGTAAGTGAACTCCAAGCTTACCTTCAGGTCTTTTATCTCCTGGTGGAGCATACCAAGCACTCATAGCTTCCTGTTGATGGATCCCAAGACGCTAAATTCGGAGGATAATAAGTCTTGTGTATTGGTAGCAGAGTCGGTCTTCTTCCTCTTATTGGGGTTGTCGGCAGGACCCTCCATGACGCACTCGTAGTAGTAGTGATCGATAAACTCTTCTAGGTCCTCCACCCTGGCTGATGGTGCAGGCTGGAGTTGTCATCCGTTAGATAGTTATATTTGTTTGGCTAGTTTGTTGATATCTAATCTAGCAGCTAGGCGCCACCATGTTGAATCTCAAAATCTCACAGTGGTCTCGTGGTCTCACGCTGCCATCACGCTCTTACCTAAGTTCAAAAAGACTGGTTTTATTTTTGCCAGCTGCCTTAACTAGAAGAAGCTAGATTTCACCACAGCTTTAATCTGGCTGTCAAACTTAAACAGGCACTGTGTAGGAATTTCTCCCATCTAGTGTTGAGATCGTATATTGCATTCAAACGGATAGCACACTCTAGCGCCTCACTGTTTCAAATGCGTATTGCAACAACGGTAGCTGCTGTGTACCAAAAAGCTGTGACAGCATTGATGAAACCATGTCATCTGATACTTCATGGAATATTCATTCAGGCTCCTACACAGACGCGACGTGAGTTGACAAACCCCCTCCTCACCACGCTGGCTGCGTTTACAATGTAGGACTGTTGGGGCGGGTGTAAATTGAAACAAACCAATCACGTCTTGTCTTTTGACAACTGACAAGTGGCCCAAGCTCACACACCTCATCCCTCTTCGCAACACTGCGTCGCTAACAGCTATTAGCAACCAGCGCCGCTAACAGCACTAACAGCGCTAACAGCACCGCTAACAGCTGTTAGCTGCTGTTAGCGGCGCTGTTAGCTGCGATTCTCCTTCAGCAGCTCTCTCCACCTTCGGAGAGGCTACCCCGATGTTGACCCTTGTTTTTTGAAATCGCCGGTCACGTTGCCTTTTTGCCTTTTTTCAGCCTGCTTGCTGCTGGTTTTCGTCAATTTACCTGCAGGCGGAAACTGGATACCGACAAGTGAAAACGCGAAAGGCGATAACGTATTTCTCAAGTATGTCCCTGTACGTACCTGTATTTTCAAGATGTCGCATGTACATGATGAGACACCGGTCGCAATGTATATCTAAATGAGAATTTCAGAGCTTACGGACATACTTAGATACGCTGATGGAGGTAAATACACATGTGCTAGGACACACTTTTGACTGCAAAATTTGTTTGTCTCAAAGAACAACTGAAATTGTGACACATAGTGCCTTTAAGGTCTGTGTCCACTTTTACCCCCAGATTATTTACAGTTGGCTTGAGATATTCTGCCAAGGAACCCAGATTAACTAGGGGGGTCACAGAGGTGCCACCAAAGACGGTCCGTGTATCATTCGTTCATTCCATTTTCAATTTAAAATCAAAAATCAAAAAACGGTTTGTTTTTCTTATTTTTGATTTTATGCTCACATCAAAAATAGCAAATCGAAAAATGGGCCACGATTGAAATTTGATTTAGATTATTCATTTGATCCAACTTGCGTGACCCGGAACTATTTTCTACGGAAGCGCATTGCATTCACTGGATAAAAAAAAAAATTAGACACGAGATAAGGGTCTCGTAATTACAAGATAAGATCTTGTAATTATGAGATCAGGAAAGGTGCCACATTGGCCACTGCTTCGCTCAGAACCACATACTGCACATCCACGAAGGGGGGTCGGAACTACTGTAACCAGCTGCCACTCGGGTGGTGCCATCTTGACTATATCCCATATCTTTATTATAATGTGTAGGCCTATATATTGTAAATTACGACGGAGTATTAGGGTACGACGGAGTATTAGGGCCACATTGAAGAAAAAAGTATTGGTGAGTATTGTAGCCCCGTTTTTGCCCTATATCACTGTTCGCAGTTGGTGGGGTTTTGTGTTGGTCCTGCTAGGTGTGTTCGCACACTGGTGCGGACCTTTTTGGTTTGGTGGGGGCTTGTTATACCCTTGACTACTGTTCGCAGTTGGTGGGGTGCTGTTTGGCCTTAACCTGCTTGGGCAGGGGCAGCATGGCTTCACATGGCTGTCGGTTTTGCTGGTAAAAAATGGATCCCTGTGATGGGCATTCCCGGAAAGACTGACCGTCTGATTTCACGCTTGTTTAACGCTGCTGCACTTGCAGCTCGTATGGGTAACGCCTTGGCTATCCTCCTGGCAGTGTTATGCAGAACTATGAGCGTGGAGGATCACAATTCCAAAGCTCTCATAGAGTCTGCTCTGTCAGCGCATTCAGGTTCTCAGGAGGTGCTGGACAGGGCAGAGCGGTCCATTACTCTGAGAGAAACTGTCCAACGGGCTTGTCGTAAGCCAGCCCTGGCTTTTCAACAGGGGTTTAGACCACCCTCCAAGTCACAGCAGTCTGGCTGGCCTAGACAGGGGGGTGAGGTTCAGAGGCAGCCCTTTCGAGCTCATGGTCAGACTTCTGCCACAAATCAGAGGCCCCAGTACCGAGGGGCTGGGCAACATAAGACCTCAGGCCCTTCCAACTTTCTCGGGCCAGTTGGGAGGGAATTGTGTCGGACCTGTGGGTCTTATCCACCGTAGCTCACGGTTACCAACTGCAATTTCGGCGGCGGCCCCACCCTTTTTCAGGGGTCCAAACTACCATCGTCAGGGACCCCCTCCTAAAGCCTGTATTGGTGGAGGAAATCCAAAGTCTACTTCAAAAAGGAGCCGTTTCAAAGGTGCCTCCCAGCGAACAGCTCACTGGGTTCTACTCCACCTACTTCATCATCCCGAAAAAAGATGGGGGTCATCGGCCTGTTCTCGACCTGAGGCGTCTTCCACGCCCTGATTTTTCCAGACCACAGACCCTTTCTCCGCTTTGCTTTCCAGGGCCAGGTGTTTCAGTTCAGCATTCTGCCATTTAGCCTGTCGCTGGCACCAAGGATTTTTACTTGGGTGGTCTCGGCAGCCTTGGCTCCCCTCCAGCTACGGGGACTCAAAATCCTACCATATCTAGACAATTGGTTGATCTGTGCCCCCTCCCGGGACCAGGTGGTCCAGGACACGGAGATGGTGCTGGCTCATATGCAGTCCCTGGGGTTCACAGTAAATTGGAAAAAGAGCAACCTGCAGCCTCAGCAACAGGTGAGCTTTCTTGGTCTCCACTTCAGTTCGGTGTCAATGAATGTGCGTCTGACTCCTCAGAGGGCGGACAGATTTCATCGCTTCCAATTGGGGAAGTGTGTGACAGTTCACGACTTTCAGAAACTGCTGGGATTGATGGCAGCAGCAGCGGCAGTGATTCCTTTGGGCCTGCTGAGGGCACGTCCCATTCAGCGATGGTTCAACTCCTTTCATCTCCATCCAAGGAGGGACAGGAGAAGGAGGCTGCTTGTCACACGCTCCTGCATGCGGGCCCTGCTCCCCTGGAGGGACAGGGACTTCCTTCTCAGAGGGACCCCTCTGGGGAACCTGCCTCACAGACGGTCAGTGATCACAACGGATGCATTGTTGACAGGCTGGGGAGCTGTCTGGGAGGGCAGGTGAGTGAGGGGTGTGTGGGAACCCCCTTGGTCATCAGAACATATCAATGTGCTCGAGCTGAGAGCCGTCCATGCTTGCTCTGCACTACGCTGTCTCCAGGTGGCCAAGGAGCTGTGGACATAGACGTGGCCTCGACTGACCTCTCTGAGGGCAGTCCACATACCAAGTGTGGCGAACAAGGCAGCCGACACTCTGTCCAGGGCAGGGCCTCTTCTGGGAGAGTGGCGGTTGCACCCGGATGTAGTGGCCCAGATCTGGGCTCGATACAGAGTGCCCTGAGTCTCTTTGCGTCCAGGGACACCACCCATTGCCTGGAATGGTACTCCCTATCATGTCAGGAGGGCAGTCTGGGCTTGGATGCTCTGTCACAAGAGTGGCCAACAGACTTATTGTACGCTTTCCCTCCTCTCCCCCTGCTTCCTCTTATCCTCCGGAGGGTCAGAGTGGGTCATTGCAGAGTTCTGCTGGTGGCTCCACACTGGCCGGGGAGGCCGTGGTTTCCAGACCTGTTTCAGTTGGTCCAGGGCCACCCGTGGCAGCTACCGTCACGAGCGGACCTTCTGTCACAGGTGGACGACCAGATTTGGCACCCAAACCCAACTGCCCTGCGCCTGTGGGTCTGGCCGTTGCAGAGCCCGTCTCTCAGCAGTTAGACGAGGCTGTCTGGCAGACCTTGAATAATGCTAGAGCTCCTTCTACTCGAGCTGGTTACTCAATGAGGTGGAAAATCTTTTCAGCTTGGTGTTCGAGCATGGCCGTTGACCCCATAACCTGTTCTGTGCCACTGGCCCTTCGTTTTTTGCGGTCTCAGTTGGACCAGGGTAAGGCCGCCAGTACTATTAAGGTTTATGCCTCATCTATTTCTGCGTTTCACAATGGGTACGATGGCCTGCCATTGGGTTGGCGTCCTCAGGTATGTCAGTTTCTGAAGGGTGCCCGTTGTTTGTGTCCGGGCCGCACCTTGCGGGCACCAAGCTGGGACTTGCCTCTTGTATTGAAGTCTCTTACTAGGGCCCCATATGAGCCCATCGCTGACGCAGATCTGAAGGCTCTGTCTCTCAAGACCGCTTTTCTTTTGGCTCTCTGCTCTGCTAAACGTGTTGGTGAGCTATGTGCCCTCTCTGTTCATGATGATTGTTTATAGTGGAGGGCAGATGGCACAGGGGTGTCGCTTTGGCCTAACCCTGCCTTTTTACCCAAGGTACTTCAGCCCTCTTCCTCTTCTCCGACAGAGCAAGTGAAGTTGCTTACCTTGTGTCCAGTAAGGGCATTGCGTGCATATTTGTCACGCACGGAGCCTCTGAGGAGGGCTCATTCTCAGCTTTTTGTTTGTTATGGTAAGGCGAGGCTGGGGTTGCCACTTACCAAGCAGCGTTTGTCGCATTGGCTGGTTGAAGTTATTTCCCATGGGTTTCCTGTTCCTGCAGGGATTCAGGCCCACTCGACCAGAAGTATGGCTACTTCTTGGGTGGCGCTGAGGGGTGTTCCTGTGGGGGACATTTGTACTGCGGTGTCATGGTCTTCCCCTTGTACATTTGCAAGATTGTACAGGGTTAATCAATCAATCAATCAATCAATCAATTTTATTTATAAAGCCCAATATCACAAATCACAATTTGCCTCACAGGGCTTTACAGCATACGACATCCCTCTGTCCTTATGACCCTCGCAGCAGATAAGGAAAAACGGTAGAAACCTCAGGAAGAGCAACTGAGGAGGGATCCCTCTTCCAGGACGGACAGACGTGCAATAGATGTCGTACAGACCAGATCAGCATAACAAATTAACAGTAATCCGTATGACACAATGAGAGAGAGTGAGAGTGAGAGTGAGAGTGAGAGTGAGTGAGAGAGAGAGAGAGTGAGAGAGAGAGAGAGAGGTAATAACAGTAGCTTACAACAACATTATTGAAAGTAATAATATTATGGTTATAGTTCTGGCTAGAGTTAATCTGAGAGACAGTGGAGCACAAAGGCTCCGGAGAAGTAGCCGAGTTAGTGACATCCAGAATGGCTGAGTTAGCAAAATGCAGTAATAGAATACGAGAGAGAGAGAGCGAGAGAGAGAAGGAGAGAAGGTGCCCGGTGTATTATAGGGGGGGTCCTCCGGCAGACTAGGCCTAAGTCAGCCTAACTAGGGGCTGGTACAGGGCAAGCCTGAGCCAGCCCTAACTATAAGCTTTATCAAAGAGGAAAGTCTTAAGTCTAGTCTTAAATGTGGAGACAGTGTCTGCCTCCCGGACCGTAACAGGAAGATGATTCCACAGGAGAGGAGCCTGATAGCTGAAGGCTCTGGCTCCTGATCTACTTTTGACCTGTGACCTGTTCAACACCTGTGGGCGCTGCTGTTTTGTCTGTTACCCAGCAAGGTTCAGCTGATTTGTTAGTTCTGTTCCTCGCGACCCTTTTGGCATGAGTCATCCATTTAGACCGTAGTGATGGTGGCAGGTTATGTTAAGTCAAGTCAAGTCCTGTAATAGGTCAAGTCAAGTCCAAGTCAAGTCACCTTAATATTGTAATTTTACCTGGAGAATCTGATCTTAGCTAGGCCTATATATACACCTCATTAACTCAGCTGTTAACCCAAATCAACTTCATATGCTGTTTTTAACTAAAAGTTACTTCATTATAACATCTTATTTATTTCATGTACTGTTTTAATATATTTATTCCATTTTAAATTATATTTACTTTCTTTGCTAAGTTTTAAACCCATATTTATGTCATGATCTGTTTTTAAGCAATATCTACTTTGTTTACTAGTGTTTTAGCATGTAATAATTACTCAATTTTAAAACCATTACTTCATTTAGTCCATCTCAAACAGTATTCACTCAACTTTACAACCTAGGTTACTTGGGTTACTCAGTTTTAACCAAACTTTAGGTGACTTCATCGCTGCAATGTTAACTTTGCAGGGAGGACCCCCATGCACGCGTGCACACACACACACACACACACTAACCAAGGCAGCGGCCAAAATCACCCATTTAGCTCATTTAACCCTGTGTTGCTCGTTCATAAAACATCCAGCTCGTGATGAACCGGTCAGAATGTTCGCTCACGTTTTCTGGGGTTAATGTTAGCAAATAAATTAGAAAACAAGTTCCACCAATGACAACGCCATTCTCAGCCTGCGCTCCTATCGGGTAATCAACATTATTTTTTAAATTAATTTATTAATTTTATATTCAAACTGAAAACATGATGTGTCAAGTCTCAAGTCTTTTATTTTTTGTCAAGTCAAGTCACAAGTCATCAAAACAGCGACTCAAGTCGACTGGAGTCCAAGTCACAATGACTCAAGTCCCCATTGGAATTCAGTGACAGGGTCAGAGGTTAGGAGATATGTCACCAGCAACAACAATGGCGGAAAGTTTTGAGGACAAGCTAATCGAGCAAGTCCGCAACTACCCCCATCTGTATTACATGTCGTTGCCACTCCACAGCGACAAACATGCCTGCAACAACAGCTGGCAACAGATAAGTGTAGTTTTGGAAGTCGACGTCGAAACGTGCGGCCAGAAATGGAAACAGACTCGAGACCGCTACGTACGAGCATGGCGGAAGATGATGGAAAGAAGGAGTGGGGACAGTGCCGACGGCATGTTTTGCCCACCAGTCATCAGACGCCTGAGCTGGCTGAGTAATTTTATCAGTCACCGGTCCACTGAGATCAATTTTCCTCAAAACAGTGCGGTAAGTGTTTTACATCTTGCTAGCTTGCGATTGACATAACATAGCTAATGCTAACAGCAAGTGGTTTTGAGCTTAGTATACATGTCAAATATAAGTGCCAGGTGTTAACATATGACATTTGTTCTAGATGCCAAATGAAGAGGATCTTAGTGCCTCAGCGAGCCCTACATATGATCCTGTGGCTTCACCTGGCCCGACTGCCTCAGCATCTAACCCCTCACCTGATCCCTACTCAGAACCCTCCCCCTCTCCCGGGCCACCTACAGTGCAGAAGAAGAAGAAGAAGAGAGCCCAGGAAATAGACACTGTTGATGCTGTCCTTCTCCAGAGGCTGGAAGAGATAAGAGATGAGAACCGTGGCAAACAGAATATTTACAGCAGCTTCGGCGCCTACATTGCCATGTTTCTTCAGGAGCTGCCCCCTCAAGATGCCAAAAGACTGATGAAGGAGATAAAGCAACTTATGCAATGTTATGAACAAACATAAGCACTGTTTATCTTCATGCAGTGTTGTTTTGTACTGTTAATTTGAGTTTGTTTGATGTTACAGGGTCGTTTCATTGCACTACTATGCCACCTCTGCTAGTTTTAATTGTCACTTTTGAGTCCAATTAAGGTCAGACACTGTTGCTCTTATGTTATTGTTAACACATGTTGTTAAGTTAAACTGCCTACCTACTGAATGTGAAGAGGATTTGTAGCACCTTGCTTTTTATTTTTTTTAAATGTGTAAATATGAAATTAAGCACTTTCTTGTCTCAGGTGAACCAATGAATGTGGTTTTAATCTTTAATCTTTTAATCTGTGTACTGTTTACATATAGAAAAATACTGTTAAATAAATGTAACATTTTGTATTATATTGTCATCAACTTCTTTTTGTATGCAGTGATGCTACTTTGTTAAACATGACTTAGTTTTCCTACAATACTGTAGTTCAATATACGTTTCATATAAGCAGGTGAATTTCCAGCAATCTAGTTGTCAGTAGTATTAGTATAACCATCTGTACCATGCAAACACAATGTCATACACTGAGAAGGAAGACTCATTTATTAGACTTAAAGTGACATCTTCTCTATATTAATACATTGTATCAGCCTGAAATGAACATCTCTACCAATATGACAGGGTAATAAGACGATGCTTGAAATTATGTATTAACATAACAGAACATTAAGTATTATTAACAAACATTGAACTCAAAAAATATATATACACCACAAACAGACCACTACTGTGCTAACGTAGTGTGCCTCGCTGGAGGACAATGTCCTGAAATGCCACCCTCCCTGCATCTGTCTGGAAGTAGCTCCTCAGGCCATTCCGCACCTCAATGCCAAGTCGTGTTGCCTGGTCAGCAGTGAGCCATCCTGGGTCAAGGAGGTTTGTGTCTCCCTCCACAACTTGCCTCCATTCTCTCTGGACATCCCCTTCATCCACCAAGGTGCTGCTGATGTACCTTACAGTGTCTGCCTGGAGTTGGTCGATGCCACAGAGGTAATTGTGTAGACCCACACATGCCTTTGTGATGTCTTCGGCGGTCTCAACAGAACACTCCATGGCCTTCGTGAACACTCTCCACCTTGCAGCCAAAATGCCAAAGGCATTTTCAACCACACACCTTGCTCTGGAGTGGCGGTAGTTGCAGACCCGCTGTTCAGCCGTGAGGTTGGTCCCTGTTATACAGATAATGAATAGTGATGAGATTGCATTTATTCATTTCAAGCCTAATAAACTTATATTATACTATAATATTATTATTATAGTATGTCAATACCTTAACAAGGAATGACACACATGATAATATTGCCCGGTTATTTCATTAATCCCCTTTAAATGTCATACTCAGTGGTAAATTATAATTCAGTAATTCACAATAATTTCAGTATTCTGAAATGGGTCATTCTGCCCTTTTGCTTTTGGCACTTTAAATATATTTACTATACTTTTTACTCAAGGAAGGTTTTGAATGCAGTACAGTGCAGTTTCTCCACCACTGCTCATACTTCATGTATGAGTGTAATACACACTTACCTGAATATGGTTGCATCAGACTGACCTTCAGTGGAAAGGCTTCATCTACGACGAAGACAGAGGGGCTCAGGACATCACTCCCAGGCAGAGCGGATGGAGGAGGCAGGGGAAGCTTGCCCTGGATAAGCTGGGATCCGAAGGCACATCTTGAAAACACCCCAGCATCATTGTCGCAGCCGTATGCTCCAATGTCCACAACTGTGAACCTGTACCTGGCATCACACACAGCCATCAGGATGAAGCTGAAGTACCCCTTGTAGTTGTAAAACCAGCTCCCACTGTTGGCCGGGGCACGGACTCTGACGTGTTTGCCGTCTACTGCTCCAACACAGTTGGGGAAGTTCCACATAGAGTTGAAATCCCTTTGTATTAGCTTCCACTGGTCTTCACTAGGGAACGCCAAAAAATCATTTTTGAGAGCTGTCCAGATAGCTCTGCACACCCCCCGGACTATACGCCCAACTGTCGCTGATCCCAGTTTGTAGCTCGCTGCCAAGGCTTGGTAGCTGATGCCAGTCGTTAAAAAGCGGAGGGTGACAGCAAGCCGCTCTGCTGGACTGACTGGCTCAGTGTGTGTATTGTGGTGTGTTATCACTGGGGTGATTGATGATTCAGTAAATCATCAAACGTTCTGGTGGACATACGAAAATATTGATGGTGTTTCTCATCGTCAATATCTCGCATCAGCAAAACAAGAGAAACAAACTCCCCATTTTCACGCCGTGCTTGATTAAGTGGTCGCACATACCATCTACGATCACGTCGCTGTCGTTTTTTCTGCCTTAATCTCAGAATCAACCAGATTCCAATCTCCTCAACTGTCGCCATATTCATTGTTTACATCCCACAACCCCGGAACTTATTTCCTTCTTCTTCTTTTGTTTTTACGGGCGTTTATGGTGTGAGTTCTCTGTTGTGCTACCTAGAGGTGTTTTGCAGTAGCACGCGTAGACAAGCGGCTGCGTCGAGAACTGCGAGAACAAGAATGCTTCACTGCGCAGCCGGTTGTCTACGCGAACGCATGGTCAAACAGCAAGTATATCTCCGGCCTAAGTCATAAATACCGATATGTTACTGTTTTGTCACGGAATGTAGTGTTTTCATGTGTAGTTTAAACTTCAAACCCGTGGTCAATGTATTAATATAGAGCCCACTTGAATGTAAGGTCCCGCTAGATGACAGCGGTGTCAGTGCTCATAGATAATAAACATGTGTTTATGAGCACTCAAGCTACCCCACCGAGAGCAGCCTCTCTCGGATAGTCCTTTTGTCTTTTTGTCTAATGGTCAATATTCCGTCTTAGTATATAAGATTTATTATTATATTATTAAATGTTGTAACATTGTTCATTTAATTGTTGTTCTTTGTATGTATTCTTTTGCTTATTTATGTGTTTTTACCATTCAATAATGGTTTTAAGAATTTATTGTAATTAATTTATTGTATTTAAAGATTAATTGTATTTATTGTAGTATTTATTCAACAGCATTTTCAATATTGATTATCTGATATGAATTGTATACCTGATGTCTGAAGTGTGGCTGAATAAAATTTTCCTCTTAACATCTGACCTGTTTGATCCCATTTATATTGGTGGGGATAGACTAAATGAGAAATGGCTGTCAGTATAATCCAGTACAGTTCAACAGCACCACAATCTACAACTCAACACTTCAATAAAATGTTAGACTACAGTACTATAATACAATATTAAACTGCTTTTGTTTTTTCTAGGTGTACCAAGTAAACTGTCAGATCTACATAAAAATGTAGACAGAATACATAATGATGAAACAAATGCAGTGATGGACAATAACTAAGTATATTTACTCAAGTAGCTACTGTACTTAAGTACAAATTTGATGTACTTGTATTTCCACTTTGTGCTACTTTATACTTAGAGGGAAATACTGTACATTCTACTCAAGCTACATTTATTTGATAGCTATAGTTACTTTTCAGATAGTTTGTTTTATATGTTGTAAGTTTCATATTTACAGGTTTGATGTGCGTTGTTATAGATTAGACTAGTATACCAGTGAAAGGTGTTAAAATATGTAAACGTGTACATGCATGATGATTACAACACCTGAAATTGGGTCACTCTGCATAATGAGTACTTTTAACTTTTCATTTTAAGTAGGCTTACATTTTGCTGACAATACCCATATACTTTTACTCAAGACAGATTTGGTACGCAGCACTTTTACTTGTGACTGAGTTTTTGTTCTTTGTTGTGATACTACTACTTTTTATGGGTACTTTGTCTACAACTGGACAAACATATCAAACAATAGAGACATGCAAGCATAGCACGTCTCAGCCCCAAGACGCCTTCTCCGATCAATGTCAATTATGGATTTTTGATTTCCATCTCGCCAATGCTCACAATCACAATAACCACCAACTCTCCACAAACTTTTCCCCCCGCACCTGGCTTTTGATTATAATCACAAGCCAGGTGCGGGAATTGGATATAGATTAAATATGATCAAAAGCCAGCTGTGGGGAAAAGGTTTTATAAGACATTTTATGAAAATATTTTGGCTATTTCTATGTTTTTGTGTGTCAGTTATATATGTTGAAACGTTAAAAACAAACATTAATTTCTTACAATGTCTATGAAAAGACACAGGGCTGGGCTGTGTTTATATTGTTTTATGCTAAATGCATGTATACAACACAGTACAACAGCCAAGGCGAGGAGGCGTGGAGGTGGTGACATCATCAAGTTTGCTGCTGTTCCAAAAGCAGAAATGACTGTCCTCCTGTCCTCCCGTTCTTGGGAAGTCCGGACTCTTGCGTGGACTTGCCAAGTCCACAAATCCGAACTGCTGAACTTGTGTATAGAGAAACGCCTAGGCTGCGTCCGAAAGGCCCACTGGCATACTGCATACTACTACTACGTACTACCACTAGATGCTACTCCTACCTACTAAACAAGTTGGGTCCCTTCGGACATACTAAAAGATTGGTGGGAAAACACTCCATCTGCTGGCAGAGCAGAGGTACTCTGCACATGTGCAGTACCTCTGCTCTGCCAGCGGATGGAGTGCCTACGAAAGCACCCCATCTGCTGGTTTGGCTGAGGTACTGCATCAAAATCTGAACGCACCTGTGACTATTGAAATTGCCCAAAAATGAAGCTAGCCACTCTTTACCCACCTGACTGTTCTTTGGGTCTGTACCCTGTCCCCTCTCACTCATGTAACATGTAACATGAGGTTTTACAGCTGTACACTTGTGATGTGACAATAGTGTTTTTTCTGATGTCTGATTGTTGGCCTCATAAATGTCGCTAAATATCACAGCAGGGCTGTACAGTGCTACAGTCTTTATAGCATATGCTACTAGAAATGATCCTGTGCTAAGTGATATCTGTATCTACTGCACATGTGCTGGTGAGTTGTGAAAGGTTTGCAAGATATTACATCCAGGGTTTAAAAAGTATTGAAAGTTGATGAATCAATTTAGTGAAAATTGAGACCTTTAAGTTTAACATAGTCTAATATTCCTCTAATATTGCACAGTTGGTTTGGCATCCAGAGGTCACATGGTCAATAATAGCTTTATATGAGTTTTTTTTACATTTAAAAAGTCCTCAAAACTTATAGGCTACATAGGATATATTTCAAAAATAAGTGTTGTGGCATGTGAGGAATATTAGCCTCTATGTTAAACAGTTGGTTTGACATCATTCACTCAAATGGTTTTAGCATATAATAGATATTTACTTTTCTTTTGAATGTCAAACGAATGTGAATGTCCAATATCAAACTAACTTAATACCAGTATAAAACAGACCGCTTTGTTCATAATCATATTAGCAGAAATACATTTTTGATCAATGAAAACTGTGTGTATCTATATATATGTAATGTAACAAAGTAGTGCGTGTAGTTAAATCTGTATTGATGCGCTGCTCCAGCCGCCGGCTGCCGTTGCTCCGCCATGATGTTTTGAATCTTGCCGGGCAGCGAGCACGTTGCATTTAAATAGTAGACTGATGAGGGCGGTAACATGCCGTGCAACGTCTACGATGAAGAAGAAGACGAAGAAGAAGCCCGCGGTGCATTTTGGGTAAGTAGTAGCCCTGCAGTATGCTCTGCGATCATACTACAATGTAGGCGTGTTTAGTAGGGGTGGTAGCATACTACTCCTCCCTACTACGGTTTCGGACATACTACATACTAATTTGGTGTACTACAATCCATACTACTTGGCCTTTCGGACGCAGCCCTAGTGTTTCGATCCCTGCTTCGGCACGCCCACAATCACGTGACTACCGAGAGCGAGGCCACCTTACAGGCAGTCATGAGGCTTTTTCAGGTCTTCCACTTAGATGTAGTTCTGACTCACAGCCAGCAGATGTCACTCTTCTGACTGTATGAAATGAAGCAGTGTGTCATTCTTGAAGCAGTTGTGTCAAAGTGGTTCACTGTTTAATGAAGATTCGATTTCACCATCACTTGTGTCATCAAACTTATACACTCTATTTCTTTTGTTACCACATCTTTAAAAGACATTTCCTTGAGGAGCTCTTTATCCTAGCAAGTCTGCTGCTGTCTCAAAACAGATGCTTCTCTACTGATAACTGCTAATTTAAGAGAGACTGAAATCTATTCAGTGATTAAATGAGCAGCAGCTCTGCTTAATCTGCATAACATTTAGAATTGACTGACCCAAGGTCCAAACTAGATAAAGGGCAGGAAAGACATCATATCAGCTCCAGGAGTGATTTTAAATGATTTATAAATGTGGCGTTTCTCCTGCTCAGTGTCATTGGTCCAACTGCAGAGCTACATGAATAATCCTTATATATGCAGGGGTTTTTTTGTGTTTGTTGCTGCTTTTACAACCCAGGAATCACTTATCTTTCATCATTTCTCAGCATTTTACAGACCAGTCTTCTCCTCGTAAGCTATAAACTTCAGAAAGCAAGGATATGGTAAAAAAAAAAAAAAAAAAAAAAACCTTAGTGGTACCAGTAAAGGAACACAGTGTTGACATGTTGTACAGGTAGCTTGCAAAATACCAATCTGCATTGAAGACTTCTTAAGTTAACAGCTATATAGCCTACTGTAGAAAAAAAATATTTGGAGTAATCGGTAATGGAGCAATTAAATGTGCTGGTTGTCAGGAAGAAGTTAACACTACAGAGGACCGTAAATGGAAGCTATTGCTCCCCACTCTGACTGTACTGAAGCTGCATCTACAGAAAAATTAAAGGCTTCAAGAGAGAGTTCAGTTTGTTTTGAAGTGGGGTTGTATGGTATACTTATCCATAGACAGTAAATACCATCCAGTAGATGTCAGTTGGCATGCTCCGGATTTGGAGAAGCAAGCTGCAGTCTGACATGGAAGCTTAGCTATGTACTGCTGTGGAGGGGTCAGCAATAAAATGTGTTTTAGCCACCTAAAAAAAATCGATATCAGTTTCAGTGTATGCTGTACTGACAGTACTGTCACTGCTTACCTAATGTTAGACAGTGATTTCCAACAGGAAAATTAAGCAGTTACATCACTCTCTTCAAAGTTAAACTAAAAAAATAGTGTTTTAACATTGCTGAACACAGGAGCTGCTGGTCTATCTCTGCTTCAATGAGTTATTTTGTTTGTGTTATTGTGTGACTTTGGTGTTTAAAAGGGTTAATTTGGATTCACCAAAGTCACACAATTAACACAAACTAACTAACTGATCTAAGCAGTGGTAGAACAGCAGCTCCCGTGTTCAGTCAGCTAAACTTAATGTTTTTATCAGTGGAGTCTGGTGGCTGTGACAAGAGCAGATGGGGAACTAAGCCTAACAGCTTCCCCATTGGAGTGGGCTTCCTGACAGAAAGGTAAAGTGGTGAAAATACTTCTACAATAACATAGGCTCATACTGTAATTTATTTTTTAGGTGGCTAAAGTACGTTTTATTGCTGACCCCTCCACAGCAGTACATAACTTAGCTTCCATGTCGGACTCCAGCCTGCTTCTGGGGGAGAGCCGGCTGACATCTACTGTACAGTATGTCATTCAATATCTATGGATAACTACTCCATACAACCCCACCTTAAAAGATCAAAACTATCCCTTTAAACATGTTGTCCACACTTACTAATTCCTTCCGAAAGGCAGCAGATTCAACATGACACAACAGCATTGATTGAATTGTAATTGGCACTGCTAGTTAGTTGTTCCGCCTCTGTTTTGGTGAAAGAGAAGCAACAGCCTTTAAATGACATCGTATCATGAATACACCATGGTCCTGAAGTAACAACCCAGCAGGTAGAAGAAGAGGGATTGATTTGATTACTCACCACTTTAAGCACAAAGAATGGGTTTTATGGGAGGGTCTGATCTGGGCAAGTAAGGCAGCCTTGAGATAGAAAAGGGTTCAGCAAATCTGCTGAAGTATTCTCTAAGCGAAACACCACTGTCCTTAACTTTTTCAGTCCCAGGCCGACAATTGCGTCTCTATGCTACTTTCATATATATGCTAATCAGTCTATTTATTACCTTTATATATTTATATATTACACATTTTTTTCAAAATAATATTGCTATTTAAAAAAAACAAAACTTTTTTTAAAAGATGTTTTTGGGCTCTTTTTCCCTTTATTAGATAGGACAGAATTGGAGTGAAGGAGGGAGAGTGGGGATGACATGCAGTGAAGGGCCGTGGGCAGGAATCGAGCCCGTGGCTGCGGCGACGAGGACACAGCCTTTGTGCATGGGGTGTGTGCTATACCAGTTGAGCTAGTGGGCACCCCATGAAGAAATTTTTGATGTTAATAGTTACATTTCAGATTTGTGATAGATAATATGCATCTAAAAACCTAATTACGGAACTTTCTGCTTCACATTTTTTTTTTACGGTGGAACAGGGCCCGTAAGTATTACCCACCAGGTCCCAAATGGGCGTAGATATTCCGCTTGGCGAGTAAATCACAGAGGGCTACCCACCACACAGACGGGTAAATTTTTGTCCCCCAAAGAATGTAATTAAAAAACTATGCTGAGTTTCTTCTGTGTTTTTGGTGTCATTTAGGGATGTGCTGCTCTGCTGCTCCTCTGCTGTCAGTGTTGGAGTTTCACAGACACACACATTACATATGTGTTTTTACACGTCTACACAGTGCCATGAGCTGATCGTCTTAAGCTCTCCCAGTTTTGTGGCACTGTTTACTGTACAGGACATCAGCTGATCCACTAAAATATCACTTGCTGCCAATCTGCTGCTCACTACCACGATGCTAATGTATAGCTGAGGGTTGAGTTGTGCCCATATTTATGATAGAAACAAAAATAATAACACTGAGGCTCTATAGTCTGAACTTCGACAAAAAACTCTTCATTGCCTCCCACATTGTCAGCTGCAGTGCATTAGGGTTTCACTCTTTCCATACTTACCTTTCAGAATAAAAGGCATTGGCAGATACACTACATCACTGCTTACCAGGGAACTTATTCACATACTGTGGCCTCTTCTTTAAGTTTGTTTTCAACATAATACCATATTATCTCAATGAAATGTACCAAAACACATGTATATGCGACACAAAAAGGCAATTTATTATTATTTTGACCGGGAAAAAATATGCTTGGTTGATGGATATTTTCATTAACCAGCCCCTTTGGCCAGTGAGTTAAAAAGTTGATTTTTGACACTGTATAAGAAGTTTTGGGAAGTGATAACTGCCTATTCTCCCTGCTGAGGTCAGTAAAAGTGTAGCAGTTACACCAGGCAGCACTGAGAGGCTCAGGAGGAGCTTCTACCCTCAGGCCACAATGATCCTAAATGAGGACACTGCCAAACACTGCCCAAGCATGTATTCATTATTAAAATCATATTTAATGAGCAAATTTAATAAACTGACAGGGTTACATTTCACTGGAATTGTATTTTTTTATGGTTTCACTGATTAGATTTTTTTTAACTTTCATAAGCCTATTAAATAATCACAAGTGATGGCTGAATTCTGTTTAACTGCTTTAGTTACACACTCTCATACTGTCATGGTTTACTGGGAATCTTGCTCTACACTGTAAACCCCAATTAATTCACTCAACTTACATTTTTTTTTGGAAATAGCTTGCACTCAAAACGTTTAGTTTAGTACAATACAGTAACATAAACATTTTGAGTACACCAGACACAAAATAAATGTGTCACATGGCCCTTGTCTAAAAGGAATTATGTCAGTTTAACACAACTTTTTTAGTTGTTTGAGCATTTAATTCTATGTCATATGAACATAAAAACCATGAATATGTATTTTACAACTGTTCTTGTAAAATTTAATTGAACTTTAGAAATATATATTGTGGTGAGCTTAGGTTTTTTTGATTACTAGAATAAGGCAAAAAGATGAACTCTGAACCAGGAAATTCTCTTTATTTCACCGCAGCACAACTTCATGATAGACGCTTTCTTAGCAACACAGGTGGGAGATCATTAATTTTGTATATGACTTAACTCATGGTGCAAAATGTCTTTTACCACATTTACTGTAACCCATCAGAACCATTGTTAAATACATAAACATTATAATCACTGTGTAATGGGCAACGTCAGTGATGCAGGACACATTTAAACACAGTTTTTGTTAGCTAATGGCCTAAAACACATTGCCTCGCGGCACGTGGCGAAACCAATTTAACCCCAACATGCCACAATATGTTAAGTACAAAATGACAGTGATGTCTATTGGCCTTAAACTAATTAGGCAAGATCAGCTTTTTGAATTTTGTCAAGTTAACTCAAAACTCAAAAATTGCTGGCTTAACATAAAAAATATGTCAAGCTCACAAGGGATGAGTTTTTGTTTCAAGTGAATATAAAGTTTTCATGTCATTTTGACAATCCAGGGCATTTGTGGAGAAAATATTGTGTCATAGATGGATTGGGGTTTACAGTGTACTTGCATGCTCAACATTGTCAGTAAAGGGAACAAGTATAAATATTTCTTGTACTCCTTTATGTGTATAATCCTCAAGAAGTCATTGAACCATATGATTCTGTTATGTAAAGCTATGGTTGGCTTCCTTCTATCTGCACTCACTGTTAGATTTTTACTGGCTGTTGGGCAGCATGTTGTGGTGTCATGTCTAGTCAATCAATCAGTTTCAATCAATTTTATTTATAATGCCCAATATCACAAATCACAATTTGCCTCACAGGGCTTTACAGCATACGACATCCCTCTGTCCTTATGACCCTCGCAGCGGATAAGGAAAAACTACCCAAAAAAAAACCCTAAACAGACGTGCAATAGATGTCGTACAGAACAGATCAGCATAATAAATTAACAGTAATCCGCATGACACAATGAGACAGAGAGAGAGACAGAGAGAGAGATGCAGGTAACGACAGTAGGTTACAACAACATTATTGAAAGTAAT
>NC_065522.1:800147-802595 GCF_006386435.1 Epinephelus moara | reverse complement strand
AATGAGAGGCTGATCTCTGCAGCGAACTTCCGCCTGCTCAGACAACTCTTTCTGTCACTCACTCACGCACGCACGCACGCACGCACGCACGCACGCTATGAGTTGTCAAACGTTTCACCCAACCACACTACAACGCGTCACTTGTGCCTATTTAGGACACATCAGATCTAATCAAACCGCGTGAGCGCACGCCTACATTTTACATAGGGTTACTATGGAGACACAAGTGTTAACACGCACGCCCACTACATGACGCGCAGGCGTTGTTCGCTCCACTCACATGACGCGCTCACACGTCTTTTCAGGACACGTGCACAGCGCGTTACAAACGCCACACATACACTACACCTGCGTGTGCGTGTGAATCTCGCACACGGTGCATGTACACATCATTAACACCTGAACGCGTCAAATTACTTTGGCAAACTTTCTGTCCCCATAACACGTGCAGGCAGGCGTGTGTGTGCTTCGCAAGAGTGGAATGAATGAATGAATCAAGTCGCTGCAGACATATGCCTGCATATACACACGCATGATTTTTTAAAATTTTTATTTTATCCTCACAAATCAGAGCTACTGACCACTCTCGATGTCTGGCTGTGGTTTAAAAATATTTAACTAAGATAATATATAGGCTACAACAGCCTAATTGTGAATATATAGCCTATTATTGAATTGGATCCTAAATGCTGCAAACCTCCATCTGTATGTTTTTAATCAATAGTTGTGTTTTCATAAACATTTTTTTTTGCATTTTGCCCTTTTGCGAATTTGACTGTTTATGGAAACAGCTTTTCAGACATCCTTAAATGGGTTTAAATGGGTTAAATTCACTCGTCTTTCCTTATTGTAAAATCTAGATTTATATTTTATTCCTGTTTGCTGTATAAAGCCTATATGCCTGAGGGACATTCAGTTTTGGGATGACCTAAAGTAGGCTAGAGATATTCCGGATATCCACGGATTTGGGTCATTCAATTTTAATTATTAGGTTAATCAATAGCGGATAGGGTACGGGCGGATTAAAACCAGCAGACTTCTGTGTTATACTTTCCCAAACTATAGGCTTTATTGTGTGTAGAACCACTTTCTACAGGTGGCGGGCGGCTGGCTTAACTCGCCAATAATGCGCTGAGAAAAATGTTTGAAGTAAAAAAAAAAGTAATTTATTACAAAAAAGGTCAACAAAACAGGTTTCAAAATTCAAATTATATTTTGTTCAAATGAAATCTTCAATATGACACCTTATCTTTGGTTACTTTTCTTTCAAAAATTTTTTTAAAGATGTGCACTCCACAGACAGAAAGCACCGCACGAGCGAGCGGCTGACAGCGTGACAGACGCTCGCACACACAAAGCTGGAAAGCGGGAGGACACTCCTAATTCCCCGATCCTTAACTAACCTCCACCCTACCCCCGGAACTTCTCCACCTACGCTGGCTGTCTTCGCCCCCCCCTCCCGGCCGTGAATGCAATAAAGGTGGCTTCGTCAGGCACTTTACAGCAGCTCCCCTTCCCAGAGCCAAACTGTCGCTCGCTCGGATCTCCTTTCTCAGTTCGTGCCCTGCAATCAAGTCTAGCTGTGTATGATCAGTCCAGAGTCTCTGTCAGATCCACAGGTGAACGCATTGTCTTTGATTACTTGTCGCCATGGCAACTGGTCCGCTCAACCCCAGTTCATTAGCCTACAATATGAATAAATATTGGACGGTGATTAGAAATTCCTCCAACATGGTGCAGGGAAACTATTTTTCGGGTCGACCCAGGAGAGAGAGAGTAGGATTTTTTCCCCTTGATATAAAGCTGCGAGTATCCTATTATTATAACAAATGATCTGATGTAGATGTGTTAAAAATAGTGCCTGAACAAGGAAATAAAATAAAAAGATAGATAGATAGATAGATAGATAGATAGATAGATAGATACTGTGTAAAAATATATATACACTACTTCGTGTCACACGTCCATCACACGATGCGTTGTCAGCGTTGTTGCTTCAAGAGCTGACACTTTTGACCCCTGTGATCACATGACGTGTTACGCACGCACGTCTGATTAGCAGAGTTAGCAGAGCAAGCTAGTTAGCATAGCGATGCTAGGTGTCACACGCATAGACATATATACATAGACTGCCGCTGCCTATCAGAGCTGACGTCCTCGCCGGCCGCCATCTTGGATGGGTCTGGCTTCGCCTCCACAGTGCATTCACTTCTATTGAGGAAGGAGCTGTATGCACAAGTAAAATAGAATAACTCACTGAATTTTTAATTGATTTTCACGAGGTTTGGTTTGTTACAAACGGCACACATGTAGTTATGATACAGGATGCTTTCGTAGGCTACATTAAAAATGCGGGATTTCATGCTTTAATACTTTATGCAGATAGCAACAGCATGTTATTTAGGTCACAACACAGTTCTTTTATTCACCTCAACCCCAGAGTGGGAT
>NC_065522.1:797931-799840 GCF_006386435.1 Epinephelus moara | reverse complement strand
TATATATATATATATATATATATATATATATGTGTGTGTATATATATATATACATATATCCATATGAATAAAATAACTGTGTTATGACCTAAATAACATGCTGTTGCTATCTGCAGAAAGTATTAAAGCATGAAATCCCGCATTTTTAATGTACAAAAGCATCCTGTATCATAACTACATGTGTGCCGTTTGTAACAAACCAAACCTCGTGAAAATCAGTTGAAAATTCAGAGAGTTATAATATTTTACTTGTGCATACAGATCCTTCCTCAATAGAAGTGAATGCACTGTGGAGGCGAAGCGAGACCCATCCAAGATGGCGGCTGGCGAGGACGCGCTCAGGCACTCGATGCGGTGTCTATGTATATATGTCTATGGTCACACGTCCGTAACGCAAAGCGTTGTTGCTTCAAGAGCTGACACTTTTGACCACTGTGATCACATGACGCGTCTACACACACACGTCTGATTAGTAGAGTTAGCATAGCGATGCTACGTGTCACACGTCCATCACACGACGCGTTGTTGCTTCAAGAGCTGACACTTTTGACCCCTGTGATCACATGACGTGTCTACGCACGCACGTCTGATTAGCAGAGTTAGCATAGCAAGCTAGTTAGCATAGCGATGCTACATGTCACACGTCCGTAACACGAAGCGTTGTTGCTTCAAGAGCTGACACTTTTGACCTCTGCGATCACATGACGTGTCAACGCAAGCACATCTAGTGCAGGCATTGCACAATTACACGGTGATGGTTGCACACGCAATGCACACGTATCAAGTACGCAGTGAATGCATTGTGTGTGTGTTCGCTGATACGTTTCACCCCTCATACACACACACGCACGCACGCACGCACGCACACACACACACACACAAACACACACTTCACTGCTTTAGCTTTCCTCTTTGGCCTCTGTGTATCAGTCTGTCCTGTGATAGCCCCCTCTCTTTGACTACCGAAAATGTCCCCGATTTTGACATTGAATGGGGGAAAAATGCGTGCACTCAAACACCAGTTATTTCGGTAGTCAGTAAACGCATCGCCAGAGAAGACATCATATGATGTACAGACATTATCAGGAAGCACGACCAGACGCAGCAGCATCGCAACGCAAAAAGGAGAGAAGACGAGACCAGCGGCCGCGTTAAATGGTATGTTGTGTATGAACTTATTTATTTCGTGTGAGCTGGCAGTAGACTTGACTGTGTGTGTGTGTGTGTGTGTGTGTGTGTGTGTGTGTGTGTGTGTGAAGTGAGGTAAAGTAGGCTAAGTATGATTGTAACATGCAGTGCGTCTGTTTAATCTGAACTGAAGACCTAACGCAACGTTATAAAAGTCAGTGAACGTTAACATTATGTCACTGTTTTTATATCTGTCATTGGTGAAGCTGTAACGTTAGCGTGAGATTACCAGGTGATGACATTGTATGTGGCTCTGTTTTAGAAAAGGAGGAGGGGGAAGACTGCTTTGGTAGCATAGGATTTTCCTGGAGGCATAGGGACCTGAGACTGTGTTAAAATAATAAATAAATAAGTAAATGGTTAATAGTTGTGTGTGTTAACTTAACTGCTGTATTTTGTGTCAGGCTGGCACCAGACACTGCTGTGTGGGTAACCAATTAATTTAGTAGTTATAAATGCAGACCATCTGATTAGATGATGCCCTATGTCACTGTTTTGTATGTCACTGTTGTTTGTGAAGGTGTAACTTGTTATATTAGATTACCATGAGATGACAATATTATCTCTATCTTTTGTGAGTGCACTTTATAAATGTAGGCTATTCTTTGATTTTAATAAAGTAGCATTTTGTTGATGTTGTTTAGCCTTGCTGATGCTGTTGCATGGGGGATACAGTTATTTTTATTGTATGAAAAAATCATATCTGCAGTAGAAAGTTGCA
>NC_065522.1:757792-797404 GCF_006386435.1 Epinephelus moara | reverse complement strand
CATCTCTCCACTTAGTGCATGTATAGGTCCTGTTTGTGCATGTGTGTGTTCGGACCTGTGTGTAATTGACAAACAGAGTGAAAAAATTGAATTTCCCCTTGGGGATTAATAAAGTATATAAAAAAAAAAAAAAAAAAAAAAAAAATTAAATTAAATCTGGTCACCTTAGCGTGTGTGTGTGTGTGTGTGCGTGTGTGCGTGCGTGAGTGACAGAAAGAGTAAAGTAGAGAGGTTGAGGAAGTAAGGCTATGCAGGGAGGTTAAGTGAATTCCATCAGTGTGTTCTGTCTGGTGAAGTATGACTGCACCACTATGTGCTCCCATAACACTCACACTAGACATAACACCACAATATGCTGCCCAACAGCCAGTAAAAATCTCCCAGTGAGTGCAGATAGAAGGAATCCAACCATAGCTTTACATAACAGAATCATATGGTTCAATGACTTCTTGAGGATTATACACATAAAGGATTACAAGAAATATTCATACTTGTTCCCTTTACTGACAATGTTGAGCATGCAAGTACACTGTAAACCCCAATCCATCTATGACACAAAATTTTCTCCACAAATGTCCCGGCTTATCAAAATGACATAAAAACTTTATATTCACTTGAAACAAAAACTCATCCCTTGTGAGCTTGACATATTTTTTATGTTAAGCCAACAATTTTTGAGTTTTGAGTTAATTTGACAAAATTCAAAAAGCTGATTTTGCCTAATTAGTTTAAGGCCAATAGACATCACTGTCATCCGGTGGCGCTGCTCTGCTGCGACCCAGGCTACCTCATGCTGCTGTCTTATACCTCTGTACTCTTTTAATCTTTTATTTATTCATTTATTTTTTGGTGCTAAATGATGCTACATAGTTAATAGTTAAAAGTGTAGCAGGATGCTGTTATTGAAAGGACTGCTTGTGGTGTTTACCTTGCGACTAGTGTCATGCCACACAACACAGCGCTCCTAAGCTACACCAGAGAGCAGCTCCTACTTCTCTGTCTCAGCCGCACACTGGCGCCTCTCCTACCGAGAGAACTGCTCCGGAGCCTGGAGGGAGGCTGCAGGGGACGGATGCGGAAGAGGGGAAACGCAACGGAATACGGCAGAGACTTCGTAAGAGAGCAAACAGACCACTGCCTTCCATGCTTCTCAGCAATGTTCGGTCTTTAGAGAGCAAAATTGATTAGCTCAGAGTTAAGGAGGATGTGCCCAACTTCCCTGGTGTGCTCGGACAGGAACGCCAACTCCGGCAAGATTAAAGGTAGTGGAATCTGTGTGTATGTCAGCAACAAGTGGTGCTCACAGTTTACTACAAGAGAGTCAGTCTGTAACCCTGATATAGAGCTGGTAGGCTTAAGCCTGAGACCTTTTTATCTTCCCCACAAATTTGGGAACATTTTACTATGTATGTTTACATTCCGTCCAGTGGGAATGCGGCAAATACCATCGCAGACTGTGTTCATAGACAATTGAAACGCACTCCTGAGGCACCCTGTTTTATTTTAGGTCATTTTAATCATTGCAGACTTGAGAGTGCACTGTCTGGGTTTAATCAATATGTGAATTGCAACAACAGTGGAAAAAATATCCTGGACAAATATTATGGGAATGTCAGGAATGCCTATACATCTAAGGATAAACCTCCTTTAGGGTCCTTGGACCATTATTCTGTAAATTTAATTCCCACCTACAAGTCCTTGCTTAAGAGCAGCAAACCCCAGGTAAAAAACGTATTTGGGATAATGATGATGTTGAAACTCTGAGAGGTTGTTTCTCCTGCACTAGTCTCTATATACAGACTACATTGAGTGAATGTAGAGTCTAAAAGAGTCTTGATCTAAAAACAACTGTTTTTAAATCAATTTTCATATTAACGATGGATATTATGTGATATTGAGGATATAAGTTGAATTTATTTACCATACATAGCACTTGGGAACTATCATTTGGATAAGACATTTTTCAAGATGGCAGCCAACTCCTGCAAAATGGTAGTTGCAATACAGCTGCATAGACTCGTCTGATTTGGATGATCTTTGTGTTCATATATTTTTTATGAATCTGAATTCAAATTATGAACTTCAGAATTGTTCAGAAGCTACAATTCAAGACTCAAAATATGTGATAACAATAACTGTCTAAGTAGGTCCAGTGCGGGAAAGTCTATTCAGCACTCCCCTTCACAGTAACAGAGAGCTGTGCACTCTAAGGCAGCTTTTTTGCACTTGCACTTCCTAACACAACCCTTCTTACATTGGCAGGAGACAAGTTCATAGCTGGCCTGGCCTGCATCTGGTAGGCATGTCCAGAAGGGTGCATAGTAGCCCTCAGATGTCTTAGACCAGCCCCATCTACATGGTGAAGGTAGTTCTGGTGTGGACACCAGCATCTGGCCCCACACATGCCCTCCTTGGTTAACTGCTCTCTTCACATGCTCCTCTAGGGCAGCCTTTGTTGGAGGGATTGACAGTACATTGTGCCTCTTCACAAATAACTTCCTCCTCGCAGAGTCTATGTGCATGGGTCATAGAGCAGTATAACAAACCTCTCGATCGAAGCCATTACCTCGTGTGGTATGTTATCTGGGGCAGAGGATAGTTTTAACAGGGCATGTGTAAGCTCTGGAAAGACCATACTGCCCAGGCAGTCTTCTTCCCATGGCCAGCAAAACTTGATACAGTGTCACAGCCCGTCAATGCATGGAACACTGGAAGTGCACGTGCCTTCTCAGGCCCCAGTCCTGCTGCAATTTCATGGGCTTCAAGGTATCGAAAACCCTTTCCAGTTCCAAATGCGAACCAAAGCTCGTCTTCTGGCTGGAGACCCTGAGCAACTGCCACAGCCAGCACCACAACATCAGTATCAACAGTTTGTATCATTATTTTCTTATGGCCATTTCTTGCTGCATGGGCCACATGTAATAACATGCGACTATCAGCTTCCTCGTGTGTACATGGAGCAATTGAGGACAGATCTTGAAGTGGTGGCTTGCTGAGGACTTCTACACCATTTGTGACAACAAGCTGTTTATTGTCCTGCACAAGCTCCTCAAGCAGAGCATCTGAGAGTAAGGATGAACAACTCAGTCTTATTGCTGTCAACTCTGAGAAAGCTTTGCCAGTTCCTGGGAATGGGTGCAGAGCCTACCACACGTCTCTGCACGCCTTCTCCATGCTTTGCTCTTGTGGCAGCTTTCAAGGACTCAGACAAGTAGCGGCCCCACACCAGATCAAGCCTGGTCACATGTCCAAATTTTCTGTTGAGATATGGAATGAAAATCTCTTGGGCGTACTCATTGAAGGTCTTTACAGACGTTGGTTTGAGCATCTGGATGATGGCTGCCCCATCTACAATAGTGCAGGTAACCTTGGGGCCATCAGAATATGCACTATGAACATCTTCCAGGCATGAAAGATCACTCTTCATTCCGAGGCGAAGGCTAACTACATCTTAATGTGCATATCAACTAGATGTGAGGCTAACATTAGATAGCATTTAGGAAACTAAACTACACTACCACTAAACTATCATTGAGTAAATCATTATAAAGCAGAGTGTATTTAGCTGCCACTGAACCCCATGCTGAGTTTCACAGCAGTGGTGTCACCAGTGTGCCCTGGTTGTGCTTTGATGTCCACTCTATTCTAGGCAATTTTATTTTATAAAAATGTGAATGGACACTACACTACACACTCCACCCTAACCCTAACTGAGATATCCAAATCAGATAAATCTATGCAACTGTGTTGCTAGTCTAATTCTCATAGGCTACCAGTCATTGCCGCCATCTTGAAAAAATGTATTGTTATCACATATTATGAGTCTTCAATTGTAGCTTCTGAGCAACTCTGAAGTTAATCATTTGAATTCAGAATCATAAAAAATATATGAATTGACTCAAAGATCTTCCAAAACAGACGAGTCTATACAGCTATTGCAACTACCATTTTTCGGTAGTTGGTCGCCATCTTGAAAAAATGTACTAAAATGTACTATCCGAAAGATTTTTTTGGCGGCCATGTTGAAAATTGGCCGCCATATTGAAAATTCATGATAGCTCCACATCTAATTTTTTTCTACATGTCTTTGGCTATAACTGTACCAAATTTGATGATTCTATCACATAATATTCATAGTTAATATGGAATTTGATCTAAAAACAGTTGTGGCTGGCATCCATTTTGGAAAATGGCTGCCAAGGCCGCCATATTGAAAATCCATGATTCAATTCAATTAAATTCCGCTTTATTTAAAGTGTAAAATCACCGTAAACATGGTCTCGAAACACTTTACAGTTCACATAGACAAAAATACATTAGAAAAATACAAATTACAAATAAAAAATGCAATTTACAAATAAGCACAATTATTTACAAAAACAATTAAAATAAAATAAAAAAAGTGCTATCAAGTTGTGCCATATGCTTGGGAAAATAAATAGGTTTTTAGTCTCGATTTAAAGATATCAATGGATTTAGCATCCCTTACTGATTGGGGGAGCCGGTTCCAGAGAAGTTGGGCACGGTGGGAAAATGCTCTACCACCTGCTGATTTTTTGTGAACTTTGGGGACTGTGAGGTAGTTACCATTTTGTGAGCGGAGAGCACGTGTTGGAACGTATGGAGTGATTAGTTCAGATAAGTATGGGAGTGCTAGGCCATGTAGAGATTTGTAGGTGAGTAAAAGCAGCTTGAAGTCTGATCTGGACTGGATCGGGAGCCAGTGGAGAGTGATTAAAGCTGGGGTTATATGATCATATTTCCTGGTTTTGGTTAGTATCCTGGCTGCTGCATTTTGAACAAGTTGTAATTTGTTTGTGCTGCACTGCGGTAGGCCAGAGAGGAGGATATTGCAGTAATCTAGTCTAGATGAAACAAAGGCGTGAACTAGGATTTCTGCATCTGAGGTATTTAACAGGGGACGGATCTTTGAGATGTTGCGTAGATGGAAAAATGCTGTCTGAGTGATTTCCCTGATGTGAGCATCGAAAGACAGAGATGAATCAAAAGTCACACCAAGGTTTTTAACTGTTGATTTTGGGGTGACAACACAGTTATCAATGTTTAGACTAAGGTCAGTGAGGAGTGGTAGTTGGGTGCTCAGGCCTATGATTAGTAGTTCGATTTTGTTGGCATTCAGTCGTAAAAAAAATGATGGCTCCACATCTAATTCTTTTCTATATGTCTTTAAGTTTTAAGTTTAAGTGTATTTACTTTGTTAATCCCCCTGAGGGGAAATTCAGTGTTTTCACTCTTGCTTGTCAATTACACACAGGTCCAAAAGACACACACATGCACAAACAGGACCTATACATGCACAAAGCGGAGAGATGTCAGAGTGAGGGGGCTGCCCTTGGTGAGGCGCCCCGAGCGGTTGGGGGGTTCGGTGCCTTGCTCAAGGGCACCTCGGCAGTGCCCAGGAGGTGAACTGGCACCTCTCCAGCCACCAGTCCACGCTCCATATTTTGGTCCAGACGGGGACTCGAACAGGCGACCCTCCGGTTCCCAACCGGAGCTACTGCCGCCCTGGCTATGTGTGTACCAAATTTGATGCTTTTATCACAAAATGCGCAATTGTTATGGAATGTCTAGTTAAGCTGCACCACTAAGAAAATAAAAGAGTGCATAGTACAGAAAAAGATAGCATTTAAGAGTGGGGATCTTGTGAGAATTAAACATCTGCAGAGAGATCTTAATCACAGATTGAGAACAACTAGGAATAAGACAAGGGAGAAATTTGAATCCAGTTGTCTAGCAATCAGCACTCGGAAACTGTGGGACTCCATTAAGGTGATGACAAACATGACACCAACTAGGTGTATCAATGTGTTAAATGAGGGTGAAAAGGCAAAGGAGCTAAATGACTTCTTCTGCAGATTTGAGACCAGAGACTTTTCAAAAGAGCAACCGGCAGCTCTGGACTGTATACCTGCCTTGGACCTCCCTCATCCTTGATCAGGGACAGACTCTTCTCACATATCTGTCCCAGGAAGGCCTCTGGACCAGATGGCATCTCTGGGCATCTATTAAAGTCATGCAGCAAGGAGCTAGCAGAAGCCTGGTGCCCCATCTTTCAGAAGTCAATAGACACTCACTCTGTCCCTGCTATCTGGAAAAGTTCTATCATCATACCTGCGCCTAAAAAAGCAAGCTGTCAGGAGAACAGTGACTACCGTCTCGTTGCACTTACCTCACTTGTAATGAAGTGCCTTGAGAAAATTATAAATTTTTTTAAATCAGACATTGGCTGTACTCTAGATCCTATGCAATTTGCTTCTAAGAGTAACAGAAGCACAGATGATACTATCCTAACCTTGACACATTTCATTAACAAACATTTAGAGGATACTAACTCATATGCACGTCTTATATTGATCGATTTCAGCTCAGCTTTTAACACGCTGCAGCCACATCTCTTAATCAAGAGGTTGAATGATCTTAGAGTGCATCCTTGTATCACTAGATGGTACCATTCGTTTTTAACTAATGGGAGTCAGCAAGTCAGTGTGAATGTGACTGTCTGAATTTAGGACCTTGAGTACAGGAGCTCCCCAGGCCTGTGTGAGCTCACCAGTCCTCTTCACCTTGTACACAGATGAGTGCAGAAGTGTCTATCAGAGAAATCACAGTATTACATTTTCTGATGACACCGCTATTTTATCTTAATTGGAAGAGAAATGTGACACATTCGAATATAGAGAAATACAGAGGTTTTTAAAAAAAAAAAATATGTATACATATATATACATATATATATATATATATATATATATATACTTTATTAATCCCCGAGGGAAATTCAATTTTTTCACTCTTGCTGTCAATTGTCAAATGGTGTGATGACAGTCATCCACAACCTAACTATTGCCCAGGTTAACTCCTGCAAATTGGTGTCTTCATTGATAACATACTAACCTGGAGCACATGTTGACTGCCTCTGTAGCAAACTGCAACAACGCTTGCATTTCTTGCGTCGCTTACGAGCTCATGGAGTGGACAAAAAGATCATGCTGATCTTCTATCAGGCAGTTCTGGAGAGCCTAATCGGATAGGGCATTACGGCTTGGTTTGGCAACCTCTCTGCACAGCTGAGAAATAAGCTGCTGTGATTAATCCACACTGCATGGAAAATTATGGGCGTCAGAGAGCACTCATCCATGCAGAGCATTTACAAACAGGCCACATTGCGCAAGGTAAACAAAATAATTGATGATGTGTCTCATCCCTGCACTCAGAGTATGAGTGCAGGAAGAAGGTTCAGAGTTCCCCGGTGCAGATATAATAGATGCAAAAAATCCTTTGTCCCTGCTTCTATTAAATTTGTTAACAGTGGCAGATAAAGCCAAGATGCAAGCACTATTGAACTTTATGGCTGCTGTTTTAAATTGCTGTATGCTGTTTATTTTGTAACATTTCTTACTGTTTCCTATTTATTACTATATTGTACTATTATTGCCTGCTGCACTATTTTATTTATCTACTGATTATGTTGCACTATTGTGTTTTATGGCTGCAGCATTGGTGAAAAAGCCCAAGACAAATTTCCCACTCGTGGGACAATAAAGTTAATCTTGAATCTTGAATCTTGAATATAAGAGCTGGAATGTCCCTATAGTCAGGTGGAAGGCGTGGATGAGTCAGGTGGATAAGTTCAACAAACTCCAGATTTTCACCTAAGGCTTATACTACAAAGCCAGTTCAGCTTACCCAGGATATCTTCTCGTTATCTGGTTTGACTAACCCTAACGTTGGCCGTCTGGATAACCCATACTACATAGCTGGTTATCAACCAGTTCAGTGTGTTTACAGCACTGTCATCCGATATTCTGACCTCCGGAGCAGGTTAGCTGCACAACATAAATTGCCATGGTGATTGAGAACCAGCTTCATAGTACTGAAAACCCAGAGTTAACCCTGAAGTGACCTTGCTAACTCTAATGCTAAGTGACCTAGCTTCGGATTACAGGCCTCTGGTGTTCACTTTCCATATGAATGTAGAGCTAAATCATGTTGTTTTTTTCTAAACCTAACTACATGTTTTCATTGTCTGAACCTGTCCAAGAGTTGTTGTTTTTTTTGTTTTTGTTTTTTCTGCCCACACCTAACCACTTTTTTTTCCCCCTGAAACCTAACCATGTGTTTCTTTGTTGCCTAAACCTGACCACATTTTTTTTTTTTTGTTTTTTGCCTAAACCTAACCACATGTTTTTTGTCCCTAAACCTAACCATGTATTTTTTTTCTTTTTTTTTGTCCCTTCAAAGAACTGCAGTTTTTGGCACTGCCACATTGACTTTATTTTTCTGCCCAGCAGTTGCCACTTGAGTTAAATACTATGTGGCGATATGTTTTGTGTTTCAGTCAGAATTAATCATTAAACACAATATAATTTATTAGTATTATATTGTCATTAATATCCACCATGTCAATATATACTAAAATAATTAAGGTCTTACAAGTTAATGTGAAAATGCTAGATTAGTCTTAATTAGTCATTGTAGTTTAGAGGGGAGAATTCTTTGCAATTAATCAATTTATGTTCAGTTCTTTGGACTCCAGCAACTCTTTGGTTTAAAGATCAAAACATACAATTCATTTTTTTCATAAAATAAATCACTGTTAAATCAAGGGTTAGATTTTTAAAAAGACACTAGACACTATATGAATGAAATAAGCATTTTGTACCAATACTGAGTCATTGTTAAAGTCTTTTTTTTATTTAAAAATATATATATATAAAAAAGACATTGTTGGTCATCCATTCAAATATTTACCTGATTCTGTTTCTCCGTCTGAGTCTGAATTGTCTATTGGTTATATTCGTCAGTTACATTCCATGACGCCCATAAGCAACAATAGTTTTTTAATCAGTAATGACGCTGCAGTCATTAGGAAGCAAGTGTCTTTTTTTAACGCCTCTGCATTGCATGGCTGATGGACAGCTCATTCAGCCAGTGGATCACCCCACCCAGGTGCAAGACTGAATGATTCAGATGGTCCTTTGTGTCCACTGCCATCAGACTGTACAACAGCAGTTTGGTTTAAAGAGGCAAAAGATAGGATTCGTTTTTTTTTATCTTGGCACCACCTAGTGTCAGTGGTGTTGCTCGCACTGTCGCAATGACCAAATTGACCGTGGGGATCAGAGATAATCAATAAAATGTAGGCTGTAAAGCCACCAGTATACCTCTATGTGTATGTAGAATGAGAAGGTGTGTGGACACTCTACTAAATGAATGAGTAAAGAGACAGAGCAACAATTATCAGATTTATCTGAAGAAAAAACAAATAGTAATGCAAATAATTATACCAGAATGCACAGTGCCAGTACAAACAACTCACAGTAAATTATACCAATATGTACAGTATCAGTACAAACAACAATAGACACTTAAGGGATAATGTATAGTGAGCCAGTGACAGTTGAAAAATAACTCCCGACAGGGGAATGGAACCCCCAACTGTCACCAGCTCACTATACATTATCCCGCTTAGAACATGGCTTACTACTAAAACATTCAAATGTTACAACTGGCATCAATATTATTAAATTGCTGGCAGAGTGTATTGACAGAGGAGAGGCGTTCACCAGACGAACGGGAGTGGAGGAGAGGATTTTACTCCATTTCTCCCGATCGGGGACCAACACTCGCTACCCAGTCCCTGATTGAGGCGATTTGCGATGCTGGCCAGCTAGGAATTAACTACCAGCCAGTACAGTACAGTCCTCTCTCGTCTAGCTAACATTTAGCCGTGTTACTTACTGATCCATTAGAAAGAAAGCTAGCTGGACATCGGTTTTGAAGCCTCTTTGGTCACGGAGCTCCCTCCATCTTTTTTTTTTCACTTGTCTCCAAACGTTGTCCATCTGCCAATGTGCTCGTGACTCAACTATCTCATGCCCAACTCCTCATAAGGACCAGCTCGAGTTGATTGGCTGACTGACCAGTTTTGCAATACATGATGCGTTTCCTACCGTAAAGCAGATTTTTTCTGCGAAATTCCGCCCCCGGTGGCAGAAGCTTATTACAAAGATTGCAAAGCCACTATGTTATCTGTTGCCTCTTTAAGCTACATCCAGCTCTGAACTGACTTATTTTGCATTTGGTCAATATGACACCTTATCTGCCACTTGTCACTTTATATTATTCAACACTTTGTCATTTTTAGTCACTTTATTCATTTTTATGTAGCAATTTTATTTTATCTTTTTATTTATTTTTTCTCTTTTATCTTATTCTATTTAACGTCTTTTGTCTTGTGCTGCTGCGACATTTGAATTTGCCCTCTTGGGGATCAATAAAGTATATCTTATCTTATCTCATCTTATCTTATCTCTTACGCTAATCATGACAAAACTTACACACACAGTTTCTAATAGTATAAAATGATGAAGTGATGACATTTCATACCCAAAATGTCAATGGTCAACTTCAGTGTGACATCATAATGTTCTGCATAAAACACTTTTCTGGCCATTACTCAATGTTGTGTCTCAGGAACAGAAGTGGAAACATTTGGTCAGATACTGACACTAATCTTGAAACTGTGCTAATTGTATGGATCATCGTTGCTGTTGGGGGGAAGATGTGTGTGAAGCCACCATGTTTTCATAGACATTAATGGAAACTGTTAGGGAAATTGACTAGTGTGTGGAGGCATATAACCGCGGGGCGGTAAGCAATCACTAATAATTTGCTTTTTCTTTTTTTGAAGCAAAGCTAGATGTAGCGGGAACTGCCCATTGGTCCGACATCCCATTGTTCCGACCATATTAAACCCATTGTTCCGATGTCCCGTTGTTCCGAAATCATCATGATGCCCTGTGGTTAAGGTCTGGTTAGGTTTAGGCACAAAAACCACTTGGTTAGGGTTAGGAAAAGATCATGGTGTGGGTTAAAATGAAAAAGAAAGTGACAAACACATAAGCCGTGAGCCTGCTTCGCCTCAAGCCTTTCCCAGCTGACCCAGAGCCGGTCGCGGCGCACCATCAAGGCAGAAATATGCCCGCCGGGAGCCGTTCAGCACCGCAGAGAGCTCCCCACACAACCCCGACCCCAGAGTTAATAACAGGAGGTTATGGTGTTTCACTCTCTTCTCTCTATGGCACTTGTATCTCGACCAGTAGCCTACTTTTTTGCGTTTGCTGGTCCTCTATGGTACACAAATACAGTATAGCCTAGTATAATCACATATCGGAACAACGGGACGTCGGACTAATGGGATGTCGGACCAATGGGCTGTCGGAACAATGACATGGACCCGATTTGACAGTGGAGATAGCAGATTGCATCCTGTTTCCAACCAGCAGTCAATGTTAGTTTCTTTTAACATGACTAAAATCTGTCCCTAACCTTATTCATATTGTTTTAATTGCCTAACTAAGGGTGGCAGATCAGAAGATGCGTGTCTAAATTATTCTTGTAAATGTCAAATGTATGGTTAGAGAGGCTCCCTCTGATGATGAAACTTGACCTGCAGGTTATGTAAGGATGGAGGAGCGAGGACACCTGAAATAAGATAAATGTAATGGCCAAGACTGGAACAAGTCCTTACTGGTAATCTAAAAAAATAAAGGTAGTTGATAAAGTCAATTGTACCTGGAATACTTTACCATATGTTTAAAGGCTGGGCTTTAAAAAAACAACTCTTGTGTCAGAGCCTTATATGTCATAGCCTCCCACACAACAGTACCTTGACATGTGGATAAGCCCACTCTCACCAATCTCAGTATCCTTGAGCAAGATACTGAACCCCTGATGATGCTTCCATCGGTGTGTGACTGTGTTAAAAAACTGAGTAGCAGGTGGCGCCTTGTATGGTAGCCTCGGCCACCAGTGTATGAATGTGTGTGTGTGAATGGGTGAATGTGACTCGTACTGTAAAAAGCACTTTGAGTGGTCGGATGACTATACAAATACTATACAAATGCAGGTCCATTTATCATTGACTGAAGGTAGATGGGTGAAATGAAGATTACCCCACAAGTTACTTACTTGTTTTACTTGTAAAGACAATCATTGCAGTGTGGCATGGAGACATTTAGGAGCCATCTGAGTTGCATTTTGTTAAGAGCTGGATGTCCTTCATGGAGATGAATATTAGCTCAAATAGTCTCAGATGGTTGTACTTAAGCAAACTCCAATCAAAGATATCTGGTTGGGGTTGGATATTCATGCAAACTTAAGATGAACCTGATTGAATCACAACACTAGGAGCAGTCTAGTACTGTATAGCAACACATTCTCCCTCCAGCCTCATCACATATTGATGTTTGGTCATGGACTTTCCAATTAAAGACATTGGCCTCCAGTTTCGCAGACTGGGTGAGGCGGAGGCACAGCGCACCTGTGCTTCGTCAACTGGGTGTGGCCAGGCAGATTTTGCAAGTTTGGCACACCGTGTGCGCTGGCGCAGCTACTCCTCTTTCCCACCTCCGTCCCTCCTTCCTGCGCAAGTCGGAAAGAGGGAGGAGAGAAGGCGTGGAGTGGGTTTTACACAACCATTTCACATCACACCAATCAAATGAGCCCCTCTCCTCGCCGTTAAATGTGCCGCGCGAAGGCGTAATGACAGTTTACTCAATTCGCCATGGCAGAAGAGAGCAGCAGCGTCAGACACAGCCAGACCAGACGGACCCGGGTGCAGCCAGGGGACCAGCCCTTCCTGGACCTTCAGACGGGGGGGTTCAGGATGCTGGAGAGGGAGCTGGGCTCTCTAACCTCCCGAGTCCAGGGGTTAGAGGCCCAGCTCCAAGGAGTGGAAGACTGGCTCCGGGGCGTGAGTGACAGGCTGCCCCCGCTGGCCTCTTATTCAATAAATAAAATAAATTGAACGTTGAAATAATTTGTTTTGGGGGATTTGTTGTAGCCTATATTTAATGTGATTGAGTAAATTTACACCATGAATGTGTGAATGGATGTACAGGGAAATACTGACATTTAAGGACTGAGCTGTGCAGCCAGGTGGTCTCTCCTCTCCTGTGCGCCCTGATGCTCTTCCTGCTGTTTTGGCATATGCAGTTCGGCCTCTCTCTGCGTAAATCCTCCTCCTCCTTGCAATAATGTACTCCATCTTTGTAGATCACGTTAAGCAAGAACATTAAAACATTTGTATAGGCAATCACATGAAGCACGTAAACCCTTAAGACACCGAACATAACTTACAATTTGTTGACAGCGTTTCTCTCTTGCGCGCGCGCTCTCTCTTTCTCTCTCGCAATCTCACTCTGTTTCTTTTCTTTTGACTTTTCTAAGATGAAAGATGCTGAATATATACTCCCTATCTGATGCTGTGGCTGTTTGTGGTTGGCTGAGAGGGATGTGAACTAATTAGTTTGCAGCTGTGTTGATCAAATCAGGTTGGGTTTCCATTACGCGTGCCAAACGTGCCAAACGGTGCCAATCCCCTTTGATCTGACATCAGATGTGATGGGACAATCGATATAGAGATACATTTATGTGCTGATTGCAGATAGTTGCATTGAATAGTGTTTTTTATGGGTATTCATTGCATTGTTAATGAGCCTGACATTCTGGAAACCTGCCTGTGAGGTTTTGGTGACGTGTGCGCACTGTCCGCCGGTCAGCCAAACTTCCGCTACACTGGCTGCGCTCCGCCTGCGCTGACAGTAGACCTGGTTTCAGCTGGCGAGCTTTTAGCGCACCTTTGGCGAAGCCTTTTGGCACGAAACTGTCACTGCGCCAAGCTGGATCTGTTGACACCTCCCCCTGCTGCGCCGCCACACCCATCTCAGCACTACCATACTGAGTGTGCCTCGGGTTGCGCTGCTCGAAACTAGCTCTGTGCGGGGTTCGCCACCCTGCGCCGCGCCGGGAAACTAGAGGCCATTATGAGCAAGGTACCCTGGGTGCGTTGGTTGTTCAAGTTCTGAGACTCTTGTCAACTTCAGCCTGTTTCATGCATTGTCCGCTTTCAAAATACACTTCTATTTTCACAGGAAATGTATAATTTGCCTACGGTCTCTTTCAAAATAAATGCAATACATTAGTACAACATTGTACAACTCTTGCACAAGGTTAGGTTTAGGGAAAAAGAGCAGGGTTTGGCTGTACAATCACATGGGAAGCAAACACTGGCCTCCCAGTTGAAGGTTGGTAGTTGCTGGACCCATCCACCACCCCTCCCATCCGACCTACTTGTACATCCACCACCCCTCCCATCCGACCTATCCCTTAACTTACGTTGTTGTCCGGCCGCGTTTCCCCCTGACACTGCCAGGCACTGTCAAACAATAATAATGGGGATGGGACATCAGACACCAACGTAAAAAGCTTTTGACACTGGAAGTCACTAACCAGGTGCCAGTATTCGATGACTCCAGAGTGAGACCTGGCTGAGTATAGTGCTGACTGGTTATTACAATATATTAAAACACATATCTGGATAGTAAATACTGTATACAGCGAATACATAACACATTCTTTCTTCTTCAAATGAAAAGTAGAAATGACCTAGATGACATCACTCAGTACATCTACATGGCATTAGAGAGAATGGATTTTTTTGTTTTAGTTCAACTAAAATAGATACATATAACATGTAAACATGTTATTTCAACTGAAATCTTACTAACTGGACTTTCTCAAAGTCCCACTGACACATCCAGAAAATGTGTTTGGGAGTGGAATTCCTCCTGCATGTATATAATCAATCTTACAAAAAACTGGCCTAGGTGCCCCGCACATGCTCCACAGTTTCCGCCTCAGGCTTTGGTCAAATAGCAATAAATGGATAACAGAAGAAGAGGCGGGTAACAACATGGCAAAATCTACATCCAGAGGAATGCATTTTTGGACAGATGAAATGTACAGAGCTGTAAAATTGTCCACCATGGTACCAGTTTGCTGCAAGCTAACCGTAGCTAACTTGTTTGTCGATTGTTTGGTCTTGAGATCAACCAGGAAAAGATCCAATATTAACAAGCTGAAAAGGGGGCATATCACCACCTATTGTAGCGGAGTGGGATGTGCTTTGGTCAATAAATGGATTTCCCTTCCGTGCTTGTATACTGGGACTAGGCCAATAGTCCTATGGCCTAGTCGAGCTATAACTGTAGCTCCACTTAGCTATTCATGGAAACAAACTGAGTGTTTATTAATTTAACTCACTCAGGGTTGACATCAGCTGGCAGGAAGTAAACATGGACCGAAGCTGTTGCCTTGCAATGCAATTCCAGTGAAACATTGTATATACTTATTTTATTATATTATTTGATATTTTATATGTCCTCTATGTTTACTATTAATTGTTTTCTTTAATGATGCATCTCAGTGATAAAATTTCACATCATAGTACTTGTATAACCAGAGTGACAATAACATGAGCCAACAAGATGAAAATCGGCATATTAGCCACATGTTTGAAACTTAAACGGAAAATCTGCCACTTTATATGTGACTTTCCAGTCAGTATTCATGGTAAATGTAGTCGATTGAAGCAATACATTCCTTGGTGCACACTATAGGCCGAATCACCATGGCATCACCCTGACAACAACAGTCACTTTCCGGGAGACAACCGGCAATTGATATGTAAAATCAGGAAACTTGTTTCTGTTGTCAGCCATAATATTTAAAGATATCATTAAACACTGTGGTATGCCATATCTGACGTCGCTGCTGTGCTATTTGCTGTGCTGTGGTGCTTTGCCAGCATCTTTTACCCCATTTTGACAGTTGTGTGCTGGCTTGGCTTGGCTTGGTTTGGGCTGTCAGCCCAGTGTGGCAGGGATTTGCATTTCGATTACAACAAGGCTACCTGCTTATAGGTGTCTTTACCTGATGATGGCTGGTCCTCAGTGATGATGTTTTTTTGAGTGACACAACTCTCTGTGAAATGACTTGTTTCACTATTGGGATTTTAGTGCACAGAATGGTATGGTGGCGGATTCATTTTACAGTGTTTTGGCTGACTTGGATATTCAGCTGTATTTGTTCCAGCCAGCATACTGCTGAGGATATGCAGAGAGAGAGGCCAAGGCTGTGGCTGCAGCCCTGCAAGAGGATATGGCCTGGGCAGGGACCCTCCAGAACCTGAGCTACTGCATTCAAACACTGACTGGTGGAGGCTTTGTTCAAATTTTTCTCCAACAGAAACTGAATCATTCTGCTGCAACAAATGTCAGTAAGACAGTTTTTGTTGGCTGTTGTTGCTGATGACAACCCTGAGAAATTCACAGCTGTAAACTGCAGAGTGGAAATACCTGTGTGTGCATTACTACTGCATTTAAGTTTTAACATTACTCCTCACTTGGACAGATGTGCTCTGGAAACTATAGTTGGACCACTGGAAGAATATATCAACAACTGGCTGAGTACACTGCCATTTGAATTTTGTTTTGGGAGGTCATTTAAAGGGATGCACTAGATTGGAATATTTTGTTGATATCTGATATGCCTATATTTAACAGGTCATTTGACCGATAACCGATAACGATATATTCACTTTTTTCTCTACCTAATTTTAGAGATCATCACTTCTCTTTTGTAGTGGAATTAACATCATATTATGCATGTATACTCTTACAGTGATGACCTACCAGCAGTCGGAGACATGAAAAAGAATGCTTTTCAGTATGTAATATTCATTCATTGTGCAAAATAAGAATGTTGGCTGATTCTGATCATTTTAAAGCTAATATCAGCAGATACTGATATTGTCGTGCATGCCTCGTGATTTTGTCATTTTATCTCCAAAGAACAGTGAGAGTTTTACCATTATTTTGTAATTGTCACTTGGGGCCACAGTGTTTGCTGTTCATCAATGTCTTATAATACTTACAATAATTACATTTGTGAGGCGAATGTGAAGTACTGTGAATACTTGCTACGCCATCACCCACGGACAAAAATTAACGGAGTGACGCAGTGATCAGCAGTAACATAAACAGATGAAACTGGCTGACCAAGACACATGGCAGCATTAAACAACTTAAAAGAATACTTCTGTTTGTAATGAAGTGAAGAAAACGTTGTTTTTCTCACATCTCCACAGTGTATGGAGAATCCAAATAAGGGGAACTTTCGTGATGAATTGAAGTAAACAGGGTCCACATTTAACAACAGCAAAACTATATTCAAGCCACAGTATATATTTAGGTTTCTCACACAAACTGTAAATTTTAGGAGATTATATATAAACACAGTGTGGTAATGTTATAATTTAACCACTTTACACTCATTTTTACTGAACTTGAACACATCACAATGTAACTCAATGCAACCTTTGTACGCTGTTACTTCCAGCTGCTGACAGCTAACGTTAACTAGCTCCCCCTCAACTGATGTCAACACGGATATGTTGTTCTCAATGTAGGATTATCAGGGAGCTCACAATATGACACATTGTTAGTGAGTTTACTGCATCCTTTTGTTTGGAAGGTGTCCCGGGGAAGATGTGTTTTCTACCCAAACACTATTGTCCCCAAGATGGCAGGACACCATTGGTCTTGGCCCCACCTCATAGCTTGCACAAAATTGAAGGGATACAACAGAAAAACATTGGTCACCTTATTTGCCAATAGGTCGATGCCAGTCAACAAGGCGAATATCTGCCAATACCGATGTTCAGCCAATAAATCGGTACAGTTGGGACCACTGGAACTCCACAGATGAACTTGTCCAGTTTTGTGATTTAAATTGGGCCTTTATTGTAAAATGAAAAACTTCTTCCCTATGCCTCTGTCTGAAAGACTTTCCCAGTCCTCAGGTTTTCAAATTTAGGTTGATAACAACACAGTGAAGCATGCTGCCTCCCCCTCATCTAGTTATTCTCATATAACGACATACAACTGTAACTTTAAGGTGGGGTCACTCATTGCTGCGTCCAGTAACGCTGTATTTCCTGTATTTTCACTGGTGTGGCAAGGGAAGTCTGCACCTCGTTTATTGTCCACAGAACAGGGTTGCACGCCGACATTTTCAGAACAAACTATAACAGGTGTATAGGTATAACTGGAGTGAGAATCTCTATCAATGGGATATTTAAAAATAGCGGGTTTGTGCATTTAGTCCTTCTCAGGTATAGCCAGCCATAGCCCACAGACATGATGCACCATGATGCTTTTTAATGTTTTTATGTAAGGCTTGCCACAGTATGGACAGTGGTTACATAAGCTTCAAAACCAGACATAGTTCAGCCCTGAGCAAGAGTGACTGTCCACTATTGACCAGTCAACAGACTGCAATGTTTCTCGCTCCACCTTTTAGTACCAGATCAATGTGCTAGGTACACCAACAGAGGGGTGTCCAAAAATGGGGACATAAGGAATGGTTCTATTGGTACCATCCACAACTTTTCAGAGTGGAAACGGAAAAAAATATGCGTACCAACTGAACTGAACCGACTGCTTGGTGGAAACGGGGCTTTACTGGCCCTGGGCCATAAGACAGTTGGTTACATCAATCCCTGGGTTGAAAGGTTTGGTTTGGTAACATGCAGAAAGCCCAATCACTAGACCTGCTGTTGTTCAATAATAAATAGTTTCATGTAACCCCCCCCAAAACCACATATTGATACGTTTACTTTTCAGTTTGTTGAGATTACAAAAACAAAAATACAATCTGTAAATTAGTTAGCTTTAAAGGCAGAAATATGTATTACTACTAACCCCTTTGTACAGAGCCAGGCTAGCTGTTTCCTGTCCTTCCAGTCCTTATGCTAAACTAGACTAACCATGTCCTGCCTCCAGCTCTGTACTTTAACACAAACATAAAATTTTTATTGATCCTATTATTTCTATGAAATATAGCACAAACATTTATTGAACAATGTCAAACTATTTCTGTAAAGATGTGTGTCATTGCAGAGCACTAACGTTCTGCCATTGTAATGGAAAAAACAAACAAAAAAGCCATACAAATGAATGTCAAGTTAAAAAAAACAAGTCTTTTTTCATGGCACCTGTAAATCTGAACCTTTTTATAAATACGTTTTCTACCATGCATGGTGAGAGTTAAGATAAACAACTGTAATGTCTTACCACCACTGAATTTACCACGTCTTTAACGCCAGACTGATCAACAGGCAAACTAACAGCAACCCGTAGCAGCTGATTGGTCTTTGGGTCTTGTCAGAGTTTGTTACTGTGATAAATTGGTTTGTCTTCGTGTTGCCTGACAATGGCACGGGACCACCTCCCATGAGACCTCACCTCTGACACCCAGGCATATTTGAGTGTCTGGTGATCCTGTCAGGCTTCCTCTTTTGGGGTCAAAGGTCAAAGTGCTGAGATTAAAAAAGAAAGGTGGAAATTGGGATGAGAAGTGGGAAAATCATAGGAGAGACAGAAGTGTACCCCGCAGTAAGCATGTGACTAAGTTTCTATTTAAATCCATAAAAACATTTATGGATTAAATCATTTTATTTGAATATAATGCTGTATTGTAACCATTTTCTAGTTAAATTAATTTTGAACTCCTCCCTTACACGCCTCTCACATGTGCAACTGTATGGCAGTGTTGTGCTGAAAGTATCTTCAAACATGTATTTCTGCTTTAGTAAATCCCCAAACAACTGATACTAGTGTACCAACTAACAATTATTTTCAGAACTAAATTAATTAGTTAATTGTAATAATAAATAATAGAACTTCATGTAAAAATAAGCATCACAATTCCTTGAGGACCATGATGCTCTTCACATTGTTTTGTCTGACCAGCAATCCAGAACCCAAAGATATTAGGTTAATGATAATATAACTCACAAAAAAGCAACACATTCAGCATTTAAGAGAAGCCTGACTCTGCAAATGTTCATAATTTTTCCTTTATAAATAACATGATGATTCATAAATCAAGAAGTCATCATTTTATCACAAGATAATACAATGCAGAACTTGAGTAGAGCAGTGATTTTAGTGTGAGATTTATCTACTTTTACATTCTTTTATATATATGTGTGTATATATATATATATGTGTGTATATATATATATATATATATATATATATATATACACACAAACTATTCCCATTGGGACAATTACTGAGATGAATCAGCTGATATACACCACAGCAAGAGTGATCCTAGAGATGCTTGGCTACATGATGAACATCATGAGTGCTACCCTCCAAGGTGAGGGAGGTTGGAGGCCAAGATCAAAGCAACACGGAAAGAGGTTAGTCAACTCTCAGAGCTATTGAAAGGTGTGGGGAAGAAAGGGATCCCTGGGAAGTACAACAAACTGTCTATACCTGAGGCACTGGAGACTGCCAAGCAGAGGCTCACAGGTCTGGCTGCCTGCCTAAAGAGGTACACAAGAAAAGCAGAAACCAGGAGAATAAAAAGGATGTTCTCCACCAAACCATCCAAAGCATACTCTCTGTGGCAAGGTAACAGTATAAGAATAGATCAACCCTGGGCTGAAACTGAGCAATACTGGAAGAGCATATGGGAGAAGGAGGCATCACATAACACCTATGCTAAGTGGCTAGTGGATCTAAGAGCAGACCACAGCAATCTCCCAGACCAAGAGTCACTTACCATTACAATGGCAGACATACAAAAAAGAGTATTGGGTATGAAGAGCTGGACAACACTGGGCCCTGACATGATCCACACCTACTGGCTAAAGAAAGTTACTGCACTCCATGAATGCCTGGCAGCACAAATGAACCACCTGCTGATGGATGGGACCCATCTGGAGTGGATGACCCTGGGACGGACATTCCTGATCATGAAGGATCCCCAGAAAGGCACTGTCCCATCCAACTACTGGCCAATTACCTGCCTCTGTACAACATGGAAGCTCCTGTCAGGCATCATAGCAGCTAAGATGAATAGGCACATGGCCCAAAAAATGAGCAAGGTCCAGAAAGGAATTGGTAGTAATACCAGGGGAGCCGAGGACCAGCTATTGGTCCATAGAGCAGTGACTCAATACTGCAAGACCAGGCAGACGAACCTGTGCACTGCCTGGATTGACTACAAGAAAGCCTACGACTCAATGCCACACACATGGATACTGGAATGCTTGGAAATGTACAATATCAACAGGACACTAAGAGCCTTCATCAATAACTCAATGGGGCTGAGGAAAACAACTCTGGAGGCCAACTCAAAGCCAGTTACCATCACGTGCGGCATATACTAAGGTGATGCACTGTCCCCCGCTACTGTTCTGCATAGGCCAGAACCCCCTCAGCCAGCTCATCACAAAGAATGGCTACAGATACTGGTTCAGAAGTGGAGCAACCGTAAGTCACCTCTTCTACATGGATGTCATCAAGCTGTATGCCAGGAGTGAGTAAGACATCAACTCACTGATCCACCTCACTAGGATCTACAGCAATGACTTTGCAATGTGATTTGGACTGGATAAGTGTGGTTGGAGTCCAAGAGAGGGGAGACAATCAGAACCGAGGGGGCTGAACTACCAGAAGGCACCATTGCAGATGTTCAGGACAGCTACAAATACCCGCAAGCAAATGGGAACCATGAGGGGGCCATAAGAAGGTCAGCCACAGCCAAATTACCTACAGAGTAAGGCAGGTCCTGAGAAGTCAGCTGAATGGAAAAAGAAAGGTCCAAGCCATCAACACGTATGTCCAATTTTGACATCAGATACTCTTTAAAAAAAAAATACATTAGATAGGTCTGTTCTTCAGCCTGGTGGAAAACCAACAAAATCACCAAATCATCACTTGCTCTGTGTAGATACACTCCAATTTGGCACAACCCTGACTTCCAGCTTTTCAACACCCCTATTTATTATCCATCATGGCATCAAAAAGGAATCACTCATCTCCATCACCTGTTTCAAAATAATCAATTCATATCTTTCAATGCATTAATCCGGGAGTACGGGGTTAGGAGAGACCAGTTCCTCCACAACCAACAATTAAAATCTATAAATAAATCCAAAATGAACATCACCAACAACACACTATAGCCGTCCAAACTAAGCAATGAGATTATGAAAATACAAAATTAAAAAAAACAAAACAATAAAAATCACCTCAAAACTTATATCCTTACTTATACTTATATCCATCCCAGACACCTCCATAACACTCCCAACCACAAAATGGGAAAAGGACTTGGCTCTCTCTCTCCCAACCCCGACGTCTGGATACACATCAGTAACAACATCTTCTCTAAGACCACTCACACAAATTTACAACTTATACAATATAAAACCATCCAGACAACCCACGTCAGTAAAATGTTTATAATGGGATTGGCTGACACAGACACCTGCTCACAATGCATACTGGGTAGCACAGATGATTATCTGCATGCCACTTGGGTCTGTCAATCAGTTCACTCCTTCTGGACAGCAGTCACTGATAAACTCACCACTACTTTGGGCTGCAGAATCCCATTGTCCCCATCACTCTGCCTCCTAGGAGATTCCACACAAGTAGCCCTCCAAACTAATCACAAGAACACATTACTCATCTATCTAACTATCACCAAGAAAATAATCTTTCAAACTCTCAACTCTCTTTCAGAATACATTTCACTTTACTTATAACCTAAGGCACAAACTAGTTTTTTTTAAGATGATACACAGGATTTCAAGAACAGACACCTAAAAGACAGTTCTGCCAGTGCTTTTACACACTCACAACTGTCATGTAATGATAAAATAATATGTAGATCATAAAATATACAACATAATTAATCAAATAACATTAACTATTAAAAAACAAATTAAAATGTATAATTAAAACCGATAATTAAAAAAACACTTACAACAATAAAGTCAAAATCAAACTAATAAAAACAAAACTATAATAAAAAGAAACTGAGGCATTAAAAAAAGATTGTGTATGTACACCAAACCACATGAATATGTGATTGCCCTCCCATCCCCACCCCACTCTGTTTCCAATTGGCTAGCAAATTCACAGCCAATTAAGGTCAGCTGACAACGGCCATATAAGGAGTGCATCCAGGAGAAGGAGAGGGACACACCCAGAGAGACACAGAGACAGAGCAAGAGAGAGTAAATTAGGAAATAATGGCATGCCCCTTCACTGAGGATCCTGTTGATGAGGAGGCCCATATTGTCCAGAGGGCCTTCCAACCACCACCAACCCAAAGGGTCTTCCAGGACAGGACCAACCCATTGATACAGACGGACTCCTATCTGTGGGAGAGGTACCGGTTCAGCAGGCAAAGCATAGTGAATGATGCAGTTTGCTGAAACCACACATTATAAAGGTCACACGCTGCAGCCAGTCCCTGACCACTGTGCAGTCAGTCTGTATTGCACTGAGGTCCTTTGCTAGCAGTACATTCCTGTATAGTGTTGGTGATGCTGAGAGGCTAAGTAAGGCAACTGTTTGCAGAGAGGTAAAAACAGTGAGGGATGAAAATGGGACACACAGCATTGTGGTCTGTCTGTTCCTCATCCTATAGCACATTCCATACATTTAAGAGGATTTTCCTTATTTTTATATAATAAGGGATAGAGCTTACAATTGACTCCCAAATGATGAGAAATAGAGAATTGATTCACTATCACCTGCATTCACCTAATAGGTTTCCTCATCTCCACTGAATTGATGGATTTGCTAAATGTCATTTTCTACAATCAATAGATAAATGTCATGTGATTATTTCCCATGAACTGATCATTTTGGAAATGTCATAATCTACAATCAATTATGTGATAAATGCGATGATTCACATAAAATAGTTTGATTATATGCATCATCTGAAATTTACATAGGAATCAGTAGATAAATGTGATAAATAGTCTATCACTAATATTAATTTACACATTTGGTGAATTTCATTAGGCATACTTGAATTGTTAGAGTTAATAGGTGTTTTTATTTACATATATTTTGTCCCTTTGATGCGGGATTTATATAACATCATATTATGCTGAAATGCTGAATTTTCTTTGTCACTTACGCATTTAGCCTGTCGGCAATAGTATGCCACGCCACCTCCCTTGCTTTATTAATTGCTGCAGTATTGCCTTTTTTCGTAATTATGTCCTTAGTCCTCATACACTTCCATAATAAGGAGCGTTTGCTCCACCACGGAAAAAGCCTCCGCTCACTCCTTTCCTTTGCTTTTTGACATTTTGCAACATATTCGGCACTCTACTAGTGTGGGCTTTTTATTTTCCCTGGGCGTGTGCATGAGTTGAGGCTTGAATTAGTGTCAGTGGGAGCCAGCTGATTTCACTTGATGGAACAGGTTGGCACTAGATTTGGAGTTGGCGTTTAGTCAAACTTCAAGATTACACTGATATTCTTAGCTACATTGATGGAATACCCCCGTTTGTTTTGTCGTGGGGTATTCCATTAACGTAGCTAAAAATACAACTGTCCGTTTTGTTTTTTTCATCTCACTTCAAACTGACCAATACACACCTACTACATGTGAAGCTGATTTTCTCGTCTGTGCTTTGGAGGCTCGTATCTCCGTGACGACTTGGTCGATTTGAGTGATTGACACCTCGTTTGATTCATTAGAGCCAATAGAATGACCAAAACGAGATTGACAGCACTGTAAGCCACCTCAGAGTCAGCAGAACGTGTTGTGGGGGAGATGTCGGCTGCTGTGAGTGGTTATTGTTATGCTTATCCCCGGAAGGCCGTCATGTTTTGCCCGGATTTATTTGAATGCCGGATTGAACAGTCCCATCAAAATAAGCAAATCCCTGTACAAAGGTAACTTTATGATACACAACTCAATAAAAATTTGGAATCAGATTAAATCATACTTGAAGGCCCCAAATATGTACAGGGATATGCCAATTTGTGACAATCATGCTTTTAAGCCCTCTGCTGAGGACCCGGTGTTTGCTCGTTGGAGGGAGAAAGGAGTGTGGTCCCTGAGCGATTTGTATCATGGGGGCACCTGATGTCTTTTGAACAACAGAAGACTAAGTATAATCTGCCAGTCTCACATTTTTTCCATTATCTACAGATCAGAAATTTTATAAAGACACATGTAACAATGCTGACAGACATTCCACAACACCCTGCAATTGAAAGAATAATTAAAATTATGCCAGGTAAAAAAGGAGCAGTATCAAGCTCATATCAGACACTCTTCAGTGAGATAGAAACTAACACAGAAAAGCAAAGGTCTGGGTGGGAGTCTGAATTGGGAGTGCCCTTTTCCGAAGAATACTGGGAAACATGTCTTTCGAATATTCATCAATGCTCAATTAATGTTAGGCATAAACTAATTCAGTTCAAAGTAATACATAGATTGCACTACTCAAAACTGAAAGTTAACAAGATGTATCCTAATGTATCAGCTTTGTGTTACAAATGCAGGAATCAGGTTGGTACACTCACACATCATTTTTGGACGTGTCCCGGTCTTCACTCATTCTGGTCTTCAATATTTGATTTTTACTCAAAGGCATTTAATAGGCTGTGTGAGCCCTGCCCCTTGGTGGCCATTCTGGGATCAGCGGGTGACTCGACTCAGTACTCTAACAGTACAAAGTCTGTACAACAGTCTTTATACTTTGGTGCCATTTTGGCTAAAAGACTTATTTTAAGACATTGGAACCTTCAATTGAAATGTGGATGAGGGAGCTTGGTGAGACCCTACGCATGGAGAAACTTACACTGTAACAAATTTTCCTGTTAAATTACAGTAAACTAGCAGCTACAGTTGCCAGCTTGAAACTGTTATTCTACAGTGTACCTACTGTGATCTACAACAACAGTTTATTACTGTAAAACAAATTACAGTACTATGCTGTATAGAAAATACACTTTACAGTATAATACTGTCAGCTGTTTGGTTGCCGTTATACTGTTATTTTACAGTTCCTACTGTATTCTCCATAAACAATTTATTACTGTAAAATATATTAAATACTGTAGAATGTGATTTTTACAGTATAACACTGATATAAGCTTATTATTTAAAAGTTTTACATTTCAAAATGAAAACCCCTGAAAGTTGCTAGCACAGAAATCGCTTGGACAAGAGATGGCCTTACAACATTAGGCATTTATTAAAGCTGAAAATTTTCAAAATCCATAAAAACATCATTACTTGTGCTGAACAGGATCTCATATTCCTTTTTTCTGGAACTATAACAAGAGATGGCTAACATTGCATTTATTACCTTTTGTATTGTCTGGTTTGACTGTAAAGCATAAAGTACAAATTATCAGTCAATTCAACTTCATTTAACTCATCACCACAAGTTTGTTTCCTTCCTCCTTTTTCCCTTCCTCCTTTTTCCCTTCCTTCCTTCCTTCCTTCCCTCCTCCTTTCCTTCTGTCCTCCCTTCCTTCCCTCTTCCTTCCTTCTTTCCTTCCTTCCTTCCTCCCTTCCCTCTTCCTTCCTCCTCCTTTCCTTCCTTCCCTTCTTTCCTTTCTTCCTCCCCCTACTGTCCTTCATTCTTTCTTCCCTTCCCTCCCTCCTTCCTTCTCCCTTCCTTCCTTCTTCCCTTCCTTCCCTCTTTCCTCCCTTCTTCCTTCCTTCCCTCTTCCTCCTCCTTTCCTTCCTCCCTTCCCTCTTCCTTCCTTCTGTCCTTCCTTTCCTTCTTCCTTCCTTCCTCCCCCCTACTGTCCTCCATTCTTTCCTTCCTTCCTTCCTTCCTCTTTCTTCCTTCCCAAAGACAACAGGAGTTAAAGTCACCGCATCAATTGCATAGCAGCTAAGAAAACTAACTAGAAACTAACTAAATTATTATAAAATACATTCCATAAGAATAACAATTAACACCAGTTCTCAAAAATCAATCTAAAAAAAAAAATCAAAAATCTCAAAAAAGCACTTTGGGGTTGCATTTTTGATGTATGAAAAGCGCTATATAAATAAAGTTTGATTTATTGATTGATTGATTGATTGATTGAAAAATGGTGAGTCCAAAAACAAATCTGGAATGGCACATTTCAGACAGACGGACTGAACTATACTGGCTAAATAAAGCCCCACTCAAAGTCCACAAGATTTTTTATGAGGGTGGCCACACGGGGATTCACAGTTGCTGCCTTTTTGTGGACCAGCTTCCCCGTCTTCTTTGACACCACCTTCCCCTGGCTGGCCTTTCTTCCCCTCTCAGGATTGATACCAATAAAGCGCCTAAAATGCAAAAGTAGAGAGTGTATATAAGATATTAGGTGTGGTAAGTAAAGATTATTTGCATTTAATACGGAATCCTATCACATTCACCAAATAAAAATTTAAGATGTTTTCTCATGATAATGACCCCTGTCTCTCATAATTATGAGATAATGATCTTATTTTGAGAAACCATTCTGATAAACACAAAATTCAGGATTAAACAGATCAGTTGTTGCCATTATGACTATTTATTTCAACATTGACTTGAGGTATTATGAAACACAGTTTACTTTGTAAGCAGTGATTTTAGGACTTTGATCTGGAAACTTCAGGTAGATACAAATATCAATACATCCCAATTACTCACACCAAGGTGGAAATCACATCAAATCAAATCAAACGAGTGTCATAATGGCCTCATCTTCTGACAAAATATCCTGTTAAAAATAACCCTACAGCCCAATTTTGGTATTTTTGAAGACTGTATTTCAGACTTCTCAATCATGGTGTCTATTGTCAAAACAACAATTTTGCTGATTGCAGTATTATGGAGAAAATAGTAGAAGTGCAGCCTAAGTCTACTACTTACTTAATGTAACCTAAATAAGGTTGGCCAACCAAACTGTCCTCATAGATTTCAAAATCTGGGTAGCCATTGTCAGTCTTTACACCAAGATTAAAAAAAAGAACAAAAAGTTGAAAGTTTCCCATCTACCTTGGATAATTGACTGACAAAGGCTGCCTGCATTCAATCATTTTGAAATCAATGAGTTTAAATAAAGAAATTATTTTGTTGACCACCCTTATTTACTTCATGAACTGAAGTATTGAACCTGCAGTAGATGGAGGCAGACAGAGCAAGGAGAGAGGTGCATTACTCTATATATATTAGCATGTATTGAGTATACTTTTTTGACACTTTGTTTATATATTTTGTTCAGCAGAGCTTTGACAATACAAAAACTATTTTGATGCACACAAAGTTATTTTAAATTTGAATATGATATTGAGAGAGAGAGAGAGACAGACAGACACACACACACACACACACACACACACACAAAGAAACACACACACACAGAAATTCTCTCTCTTTATTTCTCTTAAACATGGAAGTGCCACAAAGCACAGCCCGCCATGGTTTTTGGAACCATGTTAGTAGACTGGATTGTTCAGACTGGTTGTGCCGCGGTTGACGCTCTGTACATGGCTGGTGCAACGATAGTTTCAGTGCCTGAGTCAGTTTTCTCTGCATGCTACAAGCAAATTCCACAGGAAGAAGAGAACTGCCAATAATGTATCAATGCAGACTGTATTTTCTAATGTGTTCTGTTGACCTTTCAGAAAAAGCAGTGGTGCTATTTCTAACAAATACAGCTGATGGGACATTGTAAAATTTGATGAAAATATGAAAAGAAAATCAAGAAAAATGAAATGTCAGAGGAGCAGTTAGAGAAGGGCACATGGCTCATGCAGAGCTCCACACGCAGTGACACAGCCAGTCTGAACAGCCCCATCCCAAGATGGCCGCCAAAAGGAAGCGGGCTATACTTTGAGGTGCTTTCGTGTTTGAGAGGAATAAAGAGATAGATGGGGTAGGAGGTAAAGAGAAAGAATTATTATTAAAAAAAACATGTAGCGTTATAATACATTTGGTCTGAACCCAGCATTACACTTGAATGCACACGCTAGCTTCAACTTCCTCGCTATCAAATGGAACAACTGTAATGGTAAAGTTGATATACCAGCATGGCTTATAATAAATGACAATTCGACATTTCGAACAGAGCTGGCAAGAGGGCTAACATATTCAAACAATATTTTTTTAGCTTTGAACAAACTCCAGTGTCCTTGCAGCTTCCTCTTGGTATTGCAAGTTGAACACGTAGTAGGTGGCGAAAACTGCAGCGAGCCCTGTGATGAAGCTTGGTTGGATGCCTTCACAGATGATATGGCTTTCGATGCTGATCATCCATCGTCCAAATGTGACTTCGTCACCAGCAACTGATGCAGACAATAATTATAGGTAACAGTATCAAATATGGGTATCAGGGCCCTATCCACGCATTTTAAAGGTATTGGCTACAACACACCCGATGAAATTTTGAGCAATTTATTTTCCCTGTTCTACTATTTATATCAAGTATCATAAGTTATACTGTTGCAAATCATTACTTTCCACGACTTGAGATGGCAAAAACATTGATGAGAGAGCTACATCCATGAGAGACCACAATAAAACTTAAGTTTATGAGACAGATACAGAAAGAGAAATTAGACGGATGGAGACACAGAAAGACAGAATGACTTTGTTCTATACTCCATGCCATGCTTATATGACACTTACCCAGCAGTATCAGTCGTGGACTGGTTGGGAGGGTCAGGGTGCGCTCAACATCGGCTGCAGTGGCAGACATCTGTAAAACATGGACAACAGTATCCAAATTAAGAATGAAATTGTGTGTACAGTCATAGTAGACATAAGAAATAATGCTAAACAAAACTTACATCAGCAAGGAGCATCAGTCCCTCTGTTCTCTCCTCGAAGTAGGCCATCAGCAACTGGATGATGCGAAGAGTCAATTCCCCATCTTCACCATTGGAGACGTCAGACTGTACATCTTTGTTCTTCAGTTTTGTCCTTAAATACCTCTCTATTCCTTGTCCACATTCTTCAATGGATAGCTCCAAGGCAACGCAACACGTTAATGTCAGTTAGTGACTCAAAGTGACAGTAGATACCCCTTTGGGTAAAAAGGTAAGGCCACTGGATTCTTAAATCTTCAATGGAAGGTGCTGGAGTCTGATTGATTTGTTTACGCTGAAAACAGAATGTTGTTTTCATGAGGTTTATCACTTCTGCCCTCTCACCACCTTGAATACCTTTATGTCTGTAGATGTTCACCAATTGTTGCCGCTTCTGCTCCACTGTCTCATTGGTTTCTTCTGGTGGAGGGTCCGGCTGAAATTGTGTGCATCCGTAAGAATCAGCTGGCCTCTGCAGTTGTCCAGACTGTTTTGATGTCCTGTATCGTTTCATTGTCCCTGCACGGTTTATGTTCTCAATTCGTGTTTTCACTTGAGAAAGCAGTGAAGCAAAACCACCAGCAATGATGACACCTCCTGTTGTCATATCGGCAAAACTACTGGGGTACTGCTTAACGATGTTTTGGCAGATGATGAGACATTCATTGCGTGTGGGGTTAGCCTCATACTTTCTTATTTCATCAACAAGGACTCGAATCATCTGGCGTCGCTTGTCAGGAGCAGGTCTCTTGCTGTTGGCAATGGCTGACTGCACTTCCTCTGGCATTTTATCCCATGGGACTTCAAAGGTTTCATGCCATTTACTGGCTATGTTGGCTGATTGGCTTACCCTGCGCGAAGTACAAGGTGATGATGTTTGTGAAGAGCTTGACAAGGATGAAAAGCCGGACAGTGAAGATGAAGAGGAAGGCAATGGACTGGAGAGCGAAGTCAGATTTGTATGTGTTGAGTCATCTGGCAAGCTTTGTAGATCAAGTGTAACTGTAGTAGATTCTTAAACACATGAAAGTAAAATATATTACATCACAATTTCACAATATTTGTCCCATATGCATGCAAATTGATATCATAAACACTAGAGATTGTGAATTTGCATGGGAATTCAATTTATTGTTTTGAAGAGACTTAAAGCCACAGTACAATACTAGAAATTTCCTTTGAGAGGACTGTGTATAGTCAGTGGCCAGCCCAAATCACTACATTCTGTGTTCATTCCATATGTCAGCTGAGTGTAAACAGTCTTGTTTTTGACTAAGTACTGTAGCTTTAACTGGACAGGAAAACTACTAACACTATATCAATATTACTTACCCATTTTGAATGCCTCCAGAAGTTTCCTTTGCTGGACAACAGGCAAGAGGTCTCTGATTTCATCTTGCTGCACATATTGGAGATCTGCTACTGATTTCACACCTGAGATTTCAAGTGCAGTGATGACCTGTTTTTGAGTATCCTCAGAGAGATTGGGCAAAGCCTTGAGGATGATGACCTTTAGTTCATCACCAATGGATGACATGAATCTAAAATGTGGGGACAGAATGGTGAAGAGTTAGCAAAGACATACCCCAAACTGAATATTCAGGCAGTGGGTAGTGATCAAGCAGCTCTGCTTGACTGACACAGTAGTAGGCTTCCTGCATTGGTGTAGTGAGGTAAGCATTAATCTCTGGTTGACGAACAGCCTGATATAACTCAGTGATAAAGTACACTGCTGAATTCTTATTAATGACAGCCTTTTTGATTTTTCCCACAACAAGGCCATCATCATTATGACTTACCACAACAAACATGTTACTCTTATATGTTGTCCCTTTTACTGTCACATCATGACTAATGAGGGTATTTAGAGGATCAAAATTAAGATGAGCTACTGACTGTCTTATCTTATCATTGTAGTCTCCAACAATAAATTCAGTTCCCTTCTCTACCACAACAGATGGTGGAAATAGGGTTCCAGCACTTAGAAAAGACTGCAAAAGCTGATGTCTTTCAGCAAGGGATCCACAGAGGTTTATGAAGTTATGCAGCCTTCTTGCGCACTGCTTGAAATAAGTATGCTTACTTTCAAATCTTAATGTCCATACACGGATCAGTGGCCCAAAGTGAACAATGAGTTCTGGATAATGATTTAGGTAGTGATGCTTGGGCTTTAGTGGATGATCCCCAAAAGTCTGCATTCTGGAATGCAAATACTCATCTATCAGAACTCTTAAATATGCTACCTGGCCTGTGGAAATGGTGGGAGCACAAACAAGCTCCACAATCTCTCTCAGCTGTAAAATAAGCTGCCATACCTCACTGTTTCCAGGGCTTTTTATTTTATCGCCAATTAATAATGGCAACATTCTCAGGAAACACCAATTCTGAACTGCATGTCCAGAGAGTTTTCCAGCCCCTGGGTTCACCTCACAAGGTTTGTTGTTGGCATCATTACCCAGATATTTAAACTGGTTAATGCGTCGATTCAGTTCAACATAAGTAAACTCTTTTTCTTTTGAAACAAGGTGGTTGAGGTACAATGCCAAATCTGCAGAGACAATGCCCTCAAAAAGGTCATGGCCGAGACAAGGAGGTAATCCAGGCTGACACACATGAAAATATGTCAGCTCATTGAAAATGGAGTCAAATTTAACACCACTACAGTCCCTTGCTTCCACATTATGACTCCGAGCCTCAATATTTTTATGATATGATTGTGGTGTGCGATCAGGGCCCTTAGCCAGAGGATCTGCCAGAAGTGCTTCCCGATCAGTCTCATAATATCTGCAAAAATGTGAGCTCTTGCTAAAATTTTCAGTGAAGCCCCCAATGTTGTGTGAACCCAAATTGTCTCATGCTATGGCACACAGGGTTCCCTTGCAGAGCTGGCCATCCGACAAAGTTACTCCATTCAGTTCACGCTAAATCCTGTCCAAAATATTTATAGTCTTGCTCTCGACAAAGCAGCACAAGTTGCATCTGATCAATACTCTGTTGTAGGGCAAAATATTTGCAAGGGTCAGATACACAGCCAAAATTTTGTGCTTTTTCCTCCCAGACCCTAGGGGGTTTACAACCTCAAAGGAATCCTGATAAAGGATTAAGCCTAATGAAGAGTCTGTGTGCTTGAGCAGCAAGTTCTTTTCAATATTGTGCCATCCCACAAATCCTGTAAAATATTATCAGGTTGTACTCTAGTTTTTTCTTGCTGTAGTTGCTCCCTCACTGACTCTGAGGACAAGAGAGACTGAATGGTGTTTTTCACCGGAACATACTGTGCAAAACATTCTTTGCCGGACTCATTCTGACCAAGACAAATGGACACTGGCTCCACATAATTGAAATTACATAATTGCATTCAGGGAAACCACACTCAAAAGATGCATTAGGCATGCAACTATGAGTTCGCATGTGCCTGACATATGCAAATGTATTGCTGCAGGTCTTAGCACATATGTTGCAAGTTATCATGTTTACACTGCAACCTACAGGCCTTTACAGCAAAATAATCTCACTAGTCCAACACGCAATCTTTAAACTAACGTTACTCTCTCACGGATAATACAAATATTAAATCAAAACAAAGGCAGCTAGTTAACTGTTAGCTATATAGCTTTAGTGCATATTTCAATCAACTTTTTAGCTCTTATTTGCATCAACCTGCATAACAAACAAGTTTCCCTATGAACTCCTATAAACCTGTTTACTTGAAAGAGCGCCACAATAAACGGTAAAATAAAGCTTAGTACCTTAAGTAGATTTGACAACAAATCCGTGGAGGATCACATCTTAGCTCGGACATTTGATTAGACTGCGAATTAAAATAAGTTCACCGCTAATGACCAAGCTAGCTAACGTTAACTTACGTGGTTCAACACTCAGCAACTAACGTTAAGTAAGTTAACGTTATGCTAGCTTGCGGCATGCGGTACACACGTAATTTTGACTATGTATTTTTCGGCAATAAACAGTCAATACAATACTAATCCAAAACAAAATCACATAACAGGGTTATGCTGACTTTAATAAAATTGCATTTACCTTTTTAAGTAAGCCACAGGATCAGGATGGATGAAGGTGTGCAGGTGAGGAGGAAACATGGAGGAGACGGGAGGAGAGCAGCAGGTGGTGATGATGCTCCGTCCAGTTTGGTGCTGGCAGCTTAAGAGTCGGGGTGAAAATCACCTTGTACAATTATTCCTCGTCTTGTTATTCTTAACTCATTCTTGAATAAAATCACTGATGTGTATTTTTGACTTTGCTCAGATGAGTTATGAACGGACTCAAGATCAAGTCTGATTTAAAGTTAACCGAAGAAGAAAAAAAATACTGCATTATACCGTAAGATTATACTGTAGCTTGCTGTTAATATTTTGTTCCTCAAAGACGTCAGCATTGACAGTATTAAACTGTATTTATGAAGAATGGTACATTACTGTACAAAATGTCCTGTATTTTTACAGCAATTTGTTACAGTGTAGATATAAAAATGCAGATAGACGGGCAACTTTTGATAAAGTATGGGAGCCGGTCTTAAAATACATGAAGGACTTGAGAGAGGTCAATATTACAATATGAACGACTTCCCAAGACAACTCTGATGATACTGGCTGTAAGTAGGTCCTTTTTCCTGTCATATGTTATTCATTTCATCTGTTGTCAGATACATGGCTTCATTTTTTTTGTTTTTTGCTGCTGTCGGTGTCCTATTAATTTAATTTGCAGCTCAGGCTTTAGCTACAGTAACCAATTTGCATAGAACTCTGTCAAATTGTTATTTCCAGTCTATTTTTATGTTGGATGTTGCTGCCGTTTTTTGTTGTTTTTTTAAAAATATTTTTTACTTTTTACTTCTTTGTCTACATCTTTGTCTATTACAAAAAAACTTGTAAAACTATGATTGCTTTGTTAGTAACTTGTATTCTATCCAATGTGCACCTTGCAATAAAAAGAATATTTAAAAAAACAAAAAAAAAAAACCCCCCGTTACAATTACAGCTCTGGGTCTGCCCTGGGGCCCCCTACTAGTGGGATGTGCCTGAAACACCTCCAGTGGGAGGTGCCTAGGAGGCATCCTGATCAGATGCCCGAACCACCTCAACTGACTCCTTTCGATGTGAAGGAGCAGTGGCTCTACTCTGAGCTCACTCCAAATGTCCGAGCTCCTCACTCTATCTCTAAGGCTGAGCCCTGCCACCCCAAGCAGGAAACCATTTCGGCTGCTTGTATCCGCAATCTCATTCTTTCGGTCACTACCCACTACCCTATGACCGTAGGTGAGGGTTGGGGCATAGATGGACCAGTAAATTGAAAGCCTCGCCTTCCGGCTCAGCTCCCTCTTCACCACGACACAGCGCCTGCATCACTGCAGAAGCAGCACCAAACCGCCAATCCATCTCATGCTCCATTCTACCCTCACTCATGAACAAGACCCAGAGATACTTGAACTCCCTCGACTGAGGCAGTAACTCTTCCCCAACCCGGAGGGGGCAATCCATTGGTTTTCGGCAGAGAACCATGGCCTCAGGTTTGGAGGTCCTGACTCTCATCCCGACCACTTCACACTCGGCTTCAAACTGCCCCAGTGCATGCTGGAGATTACGGTGTGATGAAGCCAACAGAACCACATCATCTCCAAAAAGCAGAGATGCAATTCTGAGGTCCCCAAACCAGACCCCTTCCTCCCACCGGCTGCACCTGGAGATCCTGTCCATGAAAATCCCAAACAGGAACAGTGACAACCCTGGTGGAGGCCAACACCCACCGAGAACATGTTTGACTTTACGCCGAGTATGCGGACACAGCTCTCACTTTTGTCATACAGGGACCAGGTGGCCTGTACTCCCACAGTGCCCTCCACAAGACCCCCTGAGGGACATGGTTGTAAGCCGTCTCCAAGTCCACAAAGCATATGTAGACTGTATGGGCAAACTCCCACGACCCCTCCAGCCTCGCAAGGGTAAAGAGTTGGTCCACTGTTCCACAGAGAGGACGGAATCTGCATTGCCCCTCCTGAATCCAAGGTTCGACAATCAGTCAGGGCCTCCTCTCCAGCACCCTGGAGTAAACTTTACCCAGGAGGCTGAGTAGTGTGATACTGATAGTTGGAGCACACTCTCCGGTCCCCTTTTTTGAAAATGGGAACCACCACCCTGGTCTGCCACTCCGCAGGCACCGTGACCAACCTCTACGCAACACTGAAAAGGCGTGTCAGCCAAGACAGCCCAACAGTGTCCAGAGCCTTCAGCATCCCAGGGTGAATCTCATCCACACCACACCTTGCCGTTGGGGAGCTTTTTGACTACCGCAGCAACCCCCAAGTCTTCAGGCCCTGGCTCCTCCACGGTGGACGTGACGGGTGGGCTCAGGAGGTCCTCAAAATGCTCCTTCCACCGCTTGATGGTGTCCCCAGTTCGGGTCAGCAGTTCTCCTTCTCTGCTGAGCACAGCCTGAGACAAGCCCTGCTTTCCTTTCTTGAAGTGTCTAATGGTCTGCCAGAATTTCCTTGAGGCCAACTGAAAGTCCTTCTCCATTGTCCCCCCAAAGTCCTTCCACACCAGACCTGACAGGCCTCCTTCTGCACCGACAACCTTCCGACCATGGCTCCTAGCAGCCACTTCCACAATGGAGGGTTCGAACATGGACCACTTAGATTCCATGTCCCCTACCTCCCCTGGGATGCACGAGAAATTCTTCCGGAGGTGGGAGTTGAAGACCCCATGGACAGGGGCCTCAGCCAAATGTTCCCAGTTCACCCTCACTGTTAGATAAAAAGAGGAAGACACTGGACTCTCTCTCTGCTTTGCTTGATATTGCAGCTTGTGGGATAATGTGAATAAGTTGTGGTTGTGACAGTTCATAACAGCAGGCAGAGCTATCCTCCACACAGGATCTGCCTATCCTCTTGTCAAATTTTAATGTTTGACAATTCACAATCAATTCACAAATTGTATTATCGAAGTCAGTTGATTAATCAGTGCTGCAAGAACACAGTGCAGTTATGTTTAGCTGCTAACAATATTATGAAGGCTTATGGTTTACAGCCAAGCTAGAAGCTCTTCTTCTCAATTTAGCTAAATGCTAAGGTCAGAATGCTAACATGCTCACAATGACAATGTGCTGATGTCTAGCATGTTCACCTTAGCATGGCTAAAAAAACAATTCACCAGCCCAGTCTTCAATGAAGGCAAGTCATTGGACACAAACAAGCTTTAGGAAACAAGAGGCTTGGCATTACTTATCGTTAGGGTTGCAGCAATATATCAATTTCAAAGTATGCCATGATTTAAAGGTTGGCAGTTATCATACCATCAGTGGCGGTTGCTGGTCTTCAAACAGAGGAAGCTCACTTTAAGTTTACATCATAAAAGTTGTCATATTGTAGCGAGGCAGTAACTTGCCACATCACACGTGTGAGATACCATGGCTGCTTTACAGCATATTCTCGCTGCTAACCAACAGCGTTGCCGTGCGCGAAGCCAAATTAAGTACCGGCCGCCCCGTGCTGCGATACAACACCTCATCAACTTAGTGTCTCCGCACATACATGTCACATTAACTCTTTTACAACTGTCAGCGTGCTGCCTGTGTGTTTTCATAGTTTATACCTGCCGTTTTGTCTGATTCTCAGTGTAGATTAATATAGTCCATAAATCTGTTTGTCTGATTCTCAGTGTAGATTAATATAGTCCATAAATCTGTGAATTTTGTCCTTCCGTGAACTGGTCACGTTAAGATGATCATTAGCAGAGACACAACGTTGATCAATGCAAGTAGGATACAGTGTGGTCAGGATACAATGCAGGTCCTTAAGTTAATTTGTCCTTTTGTTCATCTTTCATATTTTTGTTTGAATATAATACATTTCCTCATGATTCTCTTACCAAGACTGCTTCTTATTTAGTTGTAGTCTTGTTTTCGTCATGAAAATAGGTCATTAACAAATATTTATCGTCCTAGTTTTTCATTAGAATTCATTTTCATTAGAACACACATACACACGAGCAGCAGGGAATTAGTGCGTTAGGTAGCAGCGCTGTGTGTGAATTATGCGCTGATTAAGTGGTGGGTGATCGATTTGCCTGACATCGATTAATTTAGTTTCAGCACCGCGGTAGTGGACAGCTCCTGTTAAGAGCTTCTTAAAGAGTGATCCTAAGAAGGCCATTAAGAACTCATCTGGGAAACACTCTTATCTTAGCGACCCTTCTTAGCTACGACGTTCTTAACTGTGCTCTTAAGTCTTAAGATGGATCTTAACTGGGAAATGCAGCCAATATAAATTTCAATCTGCTGCGCCACACTCTAGTCCAGTAGGTGGGGGTAATGCATCTGAAAGCTGGTTTGCCAACCACCATTAAAACTCCAAACACAAAGTAAGAAAGAATAACATAAATTCTGTAATACTGTGAAACCACAAGGGATTTGGCCTTTAGCTTGGAGACAACAAATTTCCAACAGTGCAAACTGGAGAAGTGGGGTTTCACAGAAGAAAATGTTAACCCGATTGTGTTTTTGCCCATTTGTCTTCCTCTTACACCTACTCTTTCACCTTTTTTGTTTTGTTTTGTTTTGTTTTTTGTCATCTTTGTTGTCCTTGTTTTTGGGTTGTTGATCTGACCCTATGGCTATCTAATCAGTTCATTCTGATGAACTGATTCATTTTTGGTGTTCATAGGTCTAAGGTCAAGGTAACTTTGGCCTTGTCTCTCATTCTCGTGATCACAAAATGTAAAGAATACCTTGAGGGAATTTCTTCAAATTTGGCATAAAGTTTGACTGGGACTTGAGGATAAACTGATTAGATTTTGGTGGTCAAGGGTCAAAGGAACAGCTGTGGCTCACAAGGTAGAGCGGTTTGTCCACTAATCGCAGGATTGGCTCTTCGATCCCTGGCTTCTCCAGTTCGCATGTCCAAGTATCCTTGAGCAAGACACTGAACCCCAAATTGCTTCTGACGGCTGTTCCATCAGTGTGTGAGTGTGTTAAAAACTGAGTAGCAGGTGGCACCTTACATGGTCGTCTCGGCATCCAGGGTATGAATGTGTGTGTGAATGGGTGAATGTGACTTCTTGTGTAAAAAGAGTTGTCAGAAGAGTAGAAAGGTGCTATACTAGTGCAGCTCCATTTACCACTACCAAAGATCAAGATTGCTGTGATCTTTCTCATTCTCGTTAATGCAATATCTCAAGAACACCAACACCTTGAAAAATTGGCACAAATGTCCACTTGGGCTGCATCCCAAGTCTCTTAAAATTACTGCTAACCACCTTATCTAGCCACCTTATCTAACTGTTCAGTCCCTCCCACTTAGGAAAACATGCAAGGAGTCAGGAGTTAGGAGTGAGGAGCGAGGACTGCTAATTAAGAGCTCATGTCTCTCAGCCTTACTCTGAAGCGTCACGTAAAGCGACATCCTTTTCTGATGACAGCAACACAGCTGGATCTGCTGCATAACGGAGCCAGCGTTTGGCGTACATCCCAAGTCACATTACATTCGCTGATCAAAGCCGTAACCCCCAGTCCCCGCCATCATGACTTTGGACACACACTTTTGCATGTATTACCATTGTTATTGAGTCATTTGCCGAAGTTTGGCACAATTAAAGAACGGTCTGTAACCCTGCCACTGTCACTGTGATGACCATCATTATCATTATTATTATTATCATCATTATTATCACTATTATTAAATCCACTCGCCATCATTCAACAAGTCAGCTGCTGAGTGAATAAGACATATCAGACCTGTCAGTCTACCTCAATCAATTCAATTTTATTTATAAAGCCCAATATCACAAATCACAATTTGTCTCACAGGGCTTTACAGCATACGACATCCCTCTGTCCTTAGGACCCTCACAGCTGATCAGGAAAAACTCCCCTCAAAAAACCCTTTAACGGGGGAAAAAACAGTAGAAACCTCAGGAAGAGCAAATGAGGAGGGATCCCTCTTCCAGGAAGGACAGACATGCAATAGATGTCATACAGAACAGATCAGCATAATAAATTAACAGTAATCCGTATGACACAATGAGACAGAAAGAGAGACAGAGAGAGAGA
>NC_065522.1:736688-757679 GCF_006386435.1 Epinephelus moara | reverse complement strand
GTGGTTCTGGACATGAGCAGCTGCACATTTAACAGCCACACATCACCAACAGTCCGCTGAACAATGCAACGGGTTGTGAATGAAATAAACTTAATTACAACATGACAGTCTTGCAGGAAATATCATTAACGTTACTCTTTGTAGTCATGTAGGCATGTGAATTACAGCGTTTCATTGCAAAGAATGTATGTAACGGGTACACTTGCGCTGTTTCTCCACCATCTCGTTCAAATGAGCCAGATGTAGGGGGCGGTTATTTAGACGTAGGGGCGGGTATTTATACCTCAGGGCCTCAAGCTGAAAAAGACTTCCTGTTAGGAACCTCTCGTGTTACCTTACTCATCGCACCTAACAGATCCCTCCTAACTCCTAATGCTAACTCCTTACTGGCAGGAATAAGAGACATGAGACGGCCTTAAAGATGGCGGACCTCGAACGACTTCCGGTTCAAGTAAGGAGTTAGGAGTTAGCAGTATAAAATAAGAGACCTGGGATGCAGCCTCTGACTCAACAATGAACTGATTAGATTTTGGTGTTCATAGGTCAAAGGTCAAGTCTATGTAACCTTATCTGTCTCATTCTTGTGAACATGATATCTCAAGAACACCATGAGGGAATTTCTTCAAATTTGCAACAAATGTTCACTTGGACTAAATAATGAACTGATAATTTTGGTGGTCAAAGGTTAAGGTCAGTGTGACCTCACAAAATATGTTTTTGAATATGGCATTTTTCATGCTCTGTATAGTACGTTCTCTCACTGTCTTGCTAATTGTGCTCATGTGCTGTGGCTTTTGTTTATGTGATTTGCTTTGTGCATTTGTGTGTCTCTTTTTGGCTGTGTGTTTTGGTCTGTTATGTTTTATATTCTACTGTTGCATAGTGAGTTTTTAATGTTTTTGTTATATGGTTAGGTTACTTTATTAATAGGCTTTAAATCTTGCTGTTTCTGCTATGTGCTTTGTTATGTGCTTTTGTCTGTGGTTATGTACTTGCTCTGAGCTTACGTGCTTTCTATGTTTATGTGCCTTTCTATGGACATGCCATCAATTCGCTTTTATCCGTGCTTATGTGCTTTTGTACTTCAGAACGTTATTTTAATGCCTGTTCATATATATATGTATATACCATCAACCTGCCAGGGACTGCAGATGAAAATTAGCCTAATAATAATGGCTAAATCTGGCACATCTAGCACATTTACGTGCCTTAAGTGATCATGTTAATTAATGTGCACTGTCCCTTCTTAAATAAAATAAACATAAACATAAACATAACTCTACTGTTGATTGACTGTTGACTTTAATAGGATAAAATAATGAAGTGATCACATTTTATATCCAAAAGTTCAACTTAAGTGTGACATCATAATGTTCTGCATAAAACACTTTTTTATTTATTATTTACTTTTTATTCAATGTCATATCTCAAAAACAGAAAAGGGAAATATTTGGTTAGATGCTAAATTGGTGATACTAATCTAAGATGCCCAACTTGAAACTGTGCCGATTGTATGATCTTCTGTGCTGTCGGGGGGACTATTGGTGTGAAGCATCTATGTTTTCACAGAGATGTAAACTGTAAGACAAACTTGACTGGTACTTGGAGGCATACAACTGCGAGGCAGTAATTCTAGTGTTTTGTCCTCTTTTGTGTAAGGACATTGAGAGCAACAATGAAATCCAGAGTCAAATTCCTTATAGCATATGTGTATACGTTCTTGGCCAATAAAACTGTTTAATGCTGTTTTTTGAGGCACATCTTACCAAACAAAATATCAAAATAACATTTATAAATAAAAGCATGATCCTAGTCTTGAAAGTCATAAAATTCCACTTGTAGTTTCTATTGGGCCAATAATTTACATTTTTAAGGCTAAAAACAGCAAAAAGCAAAAACAGTGAAAACTTAATTCTCTATAGTGTTCCTTTTAGTGAATTTCTGGGTAACACCTCTAATATGTGAGCATTTTGCCTCTCTGTTATCACCTAGATGAAACGAGTAATTGTTTTTTTTGGGATGAGAGTGATGAGTATTTTCCAAAGGCCTGAGGAGACAAAGAAAAAACACATCTTTTAACATTTCCAGTAAAAGCAATTGAGCTGGAGAGCATTCTTATGCCTTTGTACTTCCTCTGTTGTTCCTCTGCCCCTCAGCATGGTTATGGAGAAACGATGTAGAAAGGGTGCTGAGGTAATTTGTAGAATAGATTGACTGAAAGAGCAGAGAGGAGCGACTGTTTGAGAATTCACAGCCAAGTTCAGTTGGATTTCTTCCATTTTATCTGCTCATTTCTGCTCACTCTTCTTCACTTTATGTATAAAAGATCTAATTTAAACTTCACAGACTCCACTGCACACTTACACTCAAATGTTTTACGTGAGGTTTGGAAGAGTGTGGTGTCCAGGGTGCATGTCCCTAAGGGTACTGATGGAGGTGTCATCTAGACAAATGTCCCTACTAGGGTTGGGATCCGGATCCGGTTCTTTTTTGGACCCGGGTCCAAAGTTCCGGTTCCGGAACCGGTTCCATCACATTTGGAGTAACGGTTCCTGGAAACGGTTCCTAGATTGTAAAAAAAAAAAAAAGTCACATGCATTTCCATTAGAGTGCGGCACGGGCCACATATTTCTGTCCGAACCCGGCCGAGCCCGACATTATTTAATTACTAAAGCCCTGAGTTTGTGTCACACAGTTGTTATGGTTACAGGCTATTTAACAGGCCGGGTGTGCGCCGTGGGTGCTCAGCGGAGAGGGAGACCTCCGTGTTTGAGACGGGACTGGGCAGCGGGAGGTCCGCTTCCAGCGAGGGGAGAGGGAGAAATATAACAAAATGAGATAAAATAGGAGAAACCTGTCTCCCTCTTTTATTTTATTTTCAGCGTTTAATCAAGGTGGGGGCGGCCGGCGGGAGGTCCGAGACTTCCAGTGAGGAGAGTGGTAGAAACAAACAGCCAATGTGTGTGTGTGTTCTGTTCAGGTGTTGTCACGTAAATAACAGCGCCCAAGCATGAATGCATATTTTATGCATCAATGCGTATTTTTTATTACATTGCTGTGGTTAATTTGAGGTAAAAGTGTTACTGTAGAAATCAGAGAATCACTTTTTGTTGTTATATATTCTCAGGGAGATAATACAAGCTCTAAATCTGAAATACACACCACACACAAATGTGTATTTTCATCTAATTGTACTGTGCAACAGTTAGAATAAAGGTTTTGTATTTGTATGATTGCATTTGTGTTTATTATATACTTGTTTAAGTATAGCAAGTATAATGAATATAATGTAGGAATCGGTAAGAGGAATCGGTAAGGAATCGGACCGTTAAGAAGGAATCGGTAAGGAATCGGTAAGGAATCGGAATCGTTAAAGTCCTAACGAGTCCCAACCCTAGTCCCTACATACTGCCCTTCCTCTTTCTATTCAGCTGGGACATGGGTGTATGGAGGGCACAGTGTGGATGCTACAGAGAAGAAGTGGGTGGGTGGAGGTGGGGCTGTTTGATGGTGCCTTTGGTGTCTCCACAGGGCTGAATCCAGCTAGCAGAAGTGGTTTAGTCAGAGCTTAACCACATTAGCGCAGGAAGACCGATCAGAAGACAGATGAATTCCCCCTCTGGGGATTAATAAAGTTTATTTATTTATTTAATCTCAGTCAGAGAAACAGAGGGGGAGAGATATGTGGAAACACTAAGTGGACTTTACACTACAGTATACATTTCTGGAATCTTTTCACATTTTAGTCTTTGGGTTAAAATGCACTTAACTGTAAGGGGTTTTTTTTGCAAAAGGAGCCTAATTTCTTAATATCATTTAAATGTGAAACCCACTTTCCTGAAAGGTTACACAGCAAGATTTCTGCAGGAGAAACTTGACTTTTTGACCATATGAGGAAACATTTTTAATGCAACACTTGTTTGTGCTCCCATTTTTCACAGATTTTTACATGCAGTGCCTGTCAGCATGAAAACTTGATCTGCTCTGTGAAACATGCCACGGCTCTGTCAAATAAAGACAAGGCATGTATTTTTATCTTTTCCCGGGATGCTTCTGAGACATGCTGTGCCGCATCTGCCGGAGGAATATTCGGGCATATACACTGAACAAACATTTCAATGCAACACTTTTGTTTAAGCCCCCCCACCTCTGCTGAGGGATCACAAATGAGGTGACATTTTGGGAAAAGGTGGACGTGGTTATAACAGTGCTGGCTCTACTTTGCTAATGGGACTTTTTACATGTTTACCTGTAGATGTACAGTTACTCTCCCACTGTACTTTTTTTTTTATAACATTGTGTGTGGATGGGAATGTTTTTTTTTTGGGTTTTTTTTAGAAAGACAGAGTAAAATAAAAAACATTTTCAAAAATACCCCCATCTGTGTGGAGTAGGGATGTTTCACTCTGGAAGACATGGACAAACAACATATTTTGTTGTTCACTTTGGAGGGCTTGTTGTGGACAGAATCTGCAGTGCATGAATTAATTCTAAAATAAATTTTAAAAAAAAATAGAAAATTAAAAAAAATAATAATAATGTGTATTACAGGGCTCCAGAATGCTAGTGCAACCAAAAATCTGCCAAGGGCAGCTAAACATTTTCATTAGTCGCACCAATGTGCCTGACATTTAGTTGGTCTGGCTTTGTTTGCCTCAGTCCAAACCTTTGAATCCGCCCACTCCACTGAGTTCAGGTTGACTGATTCTGGTCTGGCATTGTGACACGAAAGAGCAGTATCTGGGTTAAAATAAAAAACAACCAATCAGCACCATGGGTGGGGCTAATACCATCTTCAAGTTGTTGTCAAGCATTGTCAAGCGGTGCACTGGAACCAGTGAGGAGTAATAACAACAATGGAGGGCACTATAAACAAGATGGACACTGCCATCAAAGCTGTTCTAAGATGACATGCCTTCCAGAGAATGTTTGTCTATTTCTGTCTCTGTCCTTCACATGTAGTCTGTATTCCAGTATGATAGGGGAAACACTGTAGTTTTAACACTATGTTTAACCTTTTTTTTTTTTTTAATCAATTGATTGTTTCTAATAAGACCTGTTTTTTTGGTCACTCGGCACCTCTGCCTCCCGCATCTATGCCATGTGCATTAAAAATAGATAGATAGATAGATAGATAGATAGATAGATAGATAGATAGATAGATAGATAGATAGATATTTCCACAATATCTGCATGTTTTTAGTACTGTTTGAAAGGTCATGGAAAATAACTTTGTAAATTAAAATTTTAATAGTCTCAAAATGCAATGGACATACTTAATACTTTTTATACTTAAAGCCACTACAAGGAACTTTTAACTGGATATGCAAAAGTCTCTCATTTCTGCTGATGTCTGTGCGTGATCTACAACAGCAAATGAGACCATCGGTGTGAAGATAAGCTATTTCTATATAGTGTATATCCATACCTTTAGGAAACTGTGTCCGGGTCCGCAGCAGGTCGCTTCCAGGATGAAGCGATTTACGGCACTCAGACGGCACACTTCATCTTACCTAGCTGCTTACATTTGGTGACTCTTAGTTAGGGGAGTTAAAAAAGCAGCAATCATCGGGTAAAAGTTCTGTGAAAGCACTGGACTCACCAACAGTCAGCCACATCTCAGTCACACAGAGAAAATCCAATCCTCTGGAAGTCAGGAAATCCTTCAGGATAAACGTTTTGTTCGCTAGCGATCTAACATTTACCAGCCCAATCCTGGCAGGAGCTGGCGGGTCCACGGCGTTAGCTGTCCGGGGAGCCACACACAGAGGCCGCAGGTTGCGCCAGCGGGGATGAGGAGAGCAGGGGCCGCTGGGCTGGAACACCTCATCCAGGCCGACGACAGGTACCAGCCAGGCGTCGACAGGGTCCAGCGAGTGCCGAGAAATAAAGAGGCGAGGCACTGCTCCATACTCAGTCCAAGAAGCCGTGGAAGTGCTCGCCAAACAGGCTTTCAGCCTTACCAGCCGACCGCTGTGTTTACGCTGGAGAGGTGGAGCTGGGGCGCGGCAGAGGTGAGCTGGGATCCCCAGTAGGAGCAGGGGCAAAGTTTTCCCGTCTTGTTGTTTCATTCATCCCCAAAACAAACACATGCGCAAAGCCAGGTAAGCGTCTCTACGACAATACGCGCTAGAGCTCATGGGAAATGTAGGCTTCATTCCAGCAAAACACTACCGCTTTTGTCCACAGGGTCGCCAAAATCAACTCAAAATTAAAGTTCCTTGTAGGGGCTTTAAGCTTCTTTCTTTTGGCCTGTTCTATAAAACTTTCAACCTCTATAGCACCAGTGCTATGTGCAAAAAAGTTAACTTATAGTCCTCTACAATCACTTAGATAAACAAAAATTATCCATCCATCCATTTTCAACCACTTATCCAAAGCCGGGTCAAGGGGGTAGCAGGCCGGGCAAAGCTTTCCTGACGTCCCTCTCCCCAGCAATGCTTTCCAGCTCTTTCTGGGGGACTCTGTCTTTCCCAGACGAGATATGTAGTCCCTCCAGCGTGTTCTGGGCCAAAAACAAGATCTAAACAAAATCTACTAATCCAAATAACAAATGTGTATGGGAACTGAAAAAGTTGTGGGGAAAGTGACTATTGGACCAAAAGGTAAAGGTACCAAAAGGTTTTGGTCCACTTGCTTATCAGAGCTCATGAAAGGCCTCACAGCAGCTTTGATTTATTCTTTCATGTCAACTCTCTGCATATCCCTATTTAACTTTCTAACTTTCTAACTTCTTCATTGTGGGTTTCATTTTGGGACTCTTGTAGCTGTTGTGGTTAACAGCGCTGTTGCCAAGCTGTGCTTCATCTTATGGAATACTCACTACAGTGTCTTTTGCACACTTGTAAAGAACTTTGGGTGGGTTACGCATGGAATTTAGACAGAAGTAGGCCAGGGTGGACAGGTATTTTGACAACATGATGGTAATTATTATGATATTCAGATTTCTCTCTTTTCACATTCAGGACTGAATTCTCTTCAAGGACTTTAGTGTGTTCTGATTTTTTTCACATTTGCTAACTACGGTCAGTTGGAGAGTCATTAAAAAGAGGTGGCAACACGCACATCCCAAAGAAAATTTCAGTTGGGTGCTGGATCAAAAAACTCAAGTGAAGACGAAAAAGAAGAAGATGATCCGCACACCAAATAGAGCTCCCATTACTTTTTAATTTATTTTGTCATTTGTGACATTTCGAGCACACAGGCTCTTCCTCAGACTTGTTAACCTATTGGAGAGTCATGAAATCTTGTTGATGGGATCCAGGGAGTGTGGTTATTTCTAATACAGTGTTTTGTATTTACTCACATTATCCTTTTTATGGGTGTTATTAGCAAAACCATTCCTGCACCTCTCTTCAGAGAAACTCAGTGATTTGCTTGCAGGGTACTAACTACAGAGAATAGGATCGTGACATGAGATGTAGTGAGCAACACAAAGCATCGTGGGACTGTAGGAAACGGCAGCTATGGTGGACACCAAATACCATTAGATGATGCGGTTTTTGCAGTTTAGTGCATATCCAACTTGTAATTAAGTGCGCATGCACTGCCCGTGCATGTAGCCTGTTGCAGTCGCTCCTGCTTGTTTTCTTAGTTTTCCAACTTTTTTGCTTTATTAAGTTGCTACTTGTACTTGTATTCTATGACTGACATTTTGAAACTGCACCCTATCCAAACATGCTGATTGAGAGAGTTGTGGTCTGTTTCTTCACTCTGGAATTATTTCTTCTTTCATTCGGACCTGGCACCATTGCGCAACAACTTCATGACCGCATTGTTTACTCCAGAGATCAGCTGATCACGCTGAGGCCAGCCGGCTTGTGGCATTGACCTCCCACATCATGAAGACCCTGGAGAGACTCGTCCTGGAGCAGCTCCGGTCAAGCCACTTTTGGACCCCCCTTTTGTTTTGTTTTTTGTGTTAAAAAACTACAAAACTGTAAGGATTAATTGTCCCTCGACTTCATTGTGGCATTGTTGTGATGTGCAAATCCTCAATAAAAATTTAAATTACTTTTGGACCCCCTCCACTTCGCCTATCAGCCCCGACTTGGAGTTGAGGACGCCATCATCTACCTGCTCAACCGCGTCTACGCCCACCTGGACAAGCTGGCGAGCACTGTGAGAGTAATGTTTTTTGACTTCTCCAGTGTGTTCAACACCATCCGTCCAGCTCTACTGGGTGACAAACTAACAGCAATGCAGGTGGATGCCCCCCTGGTGTCCTGGATTGTAGACTACTTGACTGGCAGACCACAGTATGTGAGCTTGCAATGCTGTGTGTCAGACAGAGTGGTCAGCAATACCGGGGCCCCGCAGGGGACTGTCCTCTCTCCGTTCCTCTTCACCCTCTACACCACGGGCTTCAGCAGTTTTCTGATGACTCTGCCATAGTTGGATGTATCACCAAGGGTGATGAGGATGAGTACAGGGCTGCTGTGGATAACTTTGTCACATGGTGTGAGCAGAAGCATCTGCAGCTCAACGTGGCAAAGACAAAGGAACTGGCTGTGGATCTGAGGAGGACCAAGACACCGGTGACCCCTGTTTCCATCCAGGGTGTCAGTGTGGACATTGTGGAGAGCTATAAGTACCTGGGGGTACATATGGACAATAAACTGGACTGGGCTAAGAACACTAACTCTCTACAGGAAGGGCCAGAGCCGTCTCTATTTTCTGAGGCGACTGAGGTCCTTCAACATCTGCCGGACTATGCTCAGGATTTTCTGAGTCTGTGGTGGCCAGTGCTATCCTGTATGCTGTTGTGTGCTGGGGCAGCAGGCTGAGGGTGGTGGACACCAACAGACTCAACAAACTGATCCGCAAGGCCAGTGACTGGACACCAACAGACTCAACAAACTGATCCGCAAGGCCAGTGACGTCGTTAGAATGGAGTGTGACTTTCTGATGGTGGTGTCAGAGAGGAGGATGTAGTCTAAGCTACGAACTATCTTGGACAATGTCTCACACCCACTCCACCATGTGCTGGTCAGGCACAAGAGTCCTTTCAGTGGGAGACTCATCCCACCAAAATCTACCACTGAGCGCCACAGGAAATCATTCCTGCCTGTGGCCATCAAACTGTACAACACCTCTCTCTGAGTGGCCCTGAGACTATTTCACCCACTGTCAACATGTTCAATAATTTAACTTGTGCAATAACCCCATTTTACCGTGACTGTATATATTTTTGTAAATAATCTTGTTTAGGTTACAATATCTATCTATCTATCTATCTATCTATCTATCTATCTATCTATCTATCTATCTGTCTATCTGCCTATCTGCCTATATATATATGTTAATAATCCTGTGGATTTGAACTATATATTTGTAAATAATCTTGTTAGATTTCTTATATTTTCACTTATCCTCCTACTACTTTCCAATAGAGTAAATTTACAATTTCCCCTCGGGGATCAATAAAGTATTTCTGATTCTGATTCTGAAAACACAGTGGAATGGTGAACATTTGCTGCATCATTGACTGCCATACCCATTCTCCACCTGACCCATAAACATATGTGTTAATCAATGACCTGAAACTGAACCACAACCCGCAAACCAGAGCTAAAAGTTTCCTCCAATGATTGTCACTAACAACCTACTTGCTGTTGGTTATATTGAATCTAATTTCCAGTAAGGTTGATACATACATCTCTTGATGCACTTGGACACTTAATTAAGCCTACTTTACACTACATGGTTCAAGTGACCCAATTCCGATTTTTTCCTCTCAAGTGGCACAGATCGGATCTGTAACATGAACGTGTAAACAGGAAAAAAACGCATGATATCAGATATTGTCAGATCAGATTCAGGCCTCCTTCATATGTGGAAATATATCGGATATGAATCAGATATCTGCAATCTGGTCTGTAATCTAAACAGACAGATCGGATATTTCCTGGCTATTTCCACATTGTACGTCATGAATAATGCGATGACAGCGCATTTTGATGACGTGCTCATGAGCGAGGGGAAGGAAGGAAAGCCGAATAAATCGCACATCAATCAAAAACTATGAACCAAAAAAAGCACAATCTATCCCGAGTGAGACAAACTGCTTGATCCCTGCAGAACCGAATCAGCGAAAAAACACACCGGGCTACACAGCCTCTCTACCTGAGCAGCTGAAGCTGCGGCTCGCACCCTCGACACACAGACACACAGATGGTGCGTCTGCATGCCAGCCAAACGTATGCACAACTGTGAGAAATAAATATATGAGGTGTATGCTGCTTTTCTATCTTTTTTTTAATTTTTTCTTTCTTTCTTTCTTTCTGTCAGCGACATACACTCTTAACACAGAACAGGTTGTTTTTATTGACTGAGTTGATTATTAAGCCATAGTGATGCACAGATCGGCTCTGATAGCACCCGAATCAGCATGTATGCATCAATCATCCAGCCGCACCCATCTGCAGCTGCACGGACATTTCCACCGCTCTGTGTAGGCTAAGTTACCTTTTAAATGATGTAGAGCAGCGCCAGCTTTCCAGGTGATTTATTCTTTAACGATTAACTTCTAATATTTAAAGTTAGTCCTTAAAATTGCTTTCAGTAATGTAAACATTTCCATGCGCGCAGTAATGTCACTGTAGTAAATACCGTGGGACATTTACGCAGTGGTCAAGAGTGCTGGACCGGAAGTGTCGCACAAAAAACTGGAAGCTGGCTGCATTCTGTTTTACCTCCGTGTTTCCGTGAAAAATAAGGTGAACAGAACATGTAAACAGCAGTCAGGAAAAATCGGATATAGGCAAAAAGTCGGAATTGGGCATCAAGACATGGTAGTGTAAAGGCAGCCTTAGTGAAGTATCTGGGATCATAGGGGGTTTCGGGTCTTTCAACTTTAGACCCCTCATCAAGGCGACCGGACCAGGAGTGATCAATGCCCGGCCTGTGTCCAAGAAGCAGTAGCCCACTGCTTGTCCCTGATAATCCACAGCCATCTTGAGGCCTTCTCTGCAGCTTCTGAGGCTCTGCTGATGGCTTTCCTTTTGCATACTGCTGTGATAGCCAAGAGGCTGTAGGCCTTGCGTAATGATCTTCCCGCAAAGCCCCTGCTCCCCACTTCAATGGGCATGCACCGTGCACGCCACCCCCGACTACGGCAATTCTCCACCAGCTCTGCATACTTCTCCTTCATCCCTCTGCTAGCCTCCTCCATCCTCTCCTTTCAGGGCACTGTAAGCTCAAGCATGACCACCTGTTTGGATGTTTCAGAGAACAGCATGATGTCTGGTCCGAGGCTTTTCTCTGTGATGGTTTCCGGGAACCTGAGTTGTTTCCCCAGGTCCATCCTCATCTGCCAGTCACGCGCTGTCCCCAGGAGGCCTGCTTGGGCTTTTGCTTTGGGATTGGGATGTTCTCCTGCTTGCATGGATGTAATCTGGCGTCTTGATGGTCAGAGGTGCTTGCTCTGGTCGATGGCGCTGCAGATGGACTCAGCAGCCACCCTCACACTTGGTCATGGTGCCAGCGGTAGCGGCCTTCACCAAGTGCTTTGGGACAGCTGCTAAGAATGTGCTCCAGAGTTCCTCTTCCTTGGCACAAGGCACATGTTGGTGTTTCTGTCTTGTCCCAACAGAAAAGGTTAGATGGGCTGGGCAGGATGTCGTTAACTGACTGGATGAGGAACTTGATGCGGTAAGGTTCAGCCTTCCACAACTCGACCCATGAGGTCTTTCTGTCCAATGCTTGTTCCCATCTAGTCCATGCTCCCTGTTGCCTCAGTCCCACCATCTGGCTTGCACGCTCCTCCCCGACCCTACTCACACCTCCTTCTGGACCAGGTCCCACCTCTCCTTGCCTATTAGATTGCTGTAACTGGTTGTTGGAATGCTACCCAATCCTGCATGGCTAGTTGCCACAGATCCCACCAGAGCTCCGTGACGAAGCCTTGACTTTGCCTGCCCCACTGCCTCCTGTGCCCTCCACTTCCTCCCAGTCCTCATCTCAGTGCCAGCTTGGGAAACATTTGGATTGTTGGATTCCTTGTACTGGAGCACCTCCCTCATTTCCCTGACCCTGAACTCCAATTGCTGTAGAGGGCAATGCTACTCAGGCTTTTGGGCAATCCCAACCACCTTCCTAGGTGGCTGTTAACCCTCCTCTCAAACCCTTCCACTGTGGAAAGTACAAATTCATATACCAGCAGTGGCCACAATCTCCTAGGAAGGATGCCATGCTGGTAAATCCAGGCTTTGAATTTTCCTGGTAGGCCTGATTTGTGTGTAGCTGCCAGCCATCGCTCCAGTTCTTGGTTTGCTGCTCTGATGGAAGCCACGTCCTTTAGGGTGCAGTCAAAGACTTTCCCGTGGCTCTTCACAGGTTTCTCTGTGACTGAGGGATTTGGGTTCTTGCAAAGGAGAAGTGAAACTGGTCTGTCACTTTCCCTCTTCTCAGAACCAAGGACCTCGATTTTTCTGGTTTGAAGCGCATCCGAGCCCACGTGATTAGCTTCTCTAAGCCTTGGAGGATCCATCTGCTTCCCTGGACTGACATAGTTGTCACTGTCAGATCATCCATAAAGGCTCTGATGGGGGTTGCCAGACTCCGGACCTGGTTTCTACACTCTGTTTCAACTGACTTAACCAGCATATTTATGGCCAGAGTGAATAGGGTCACTGAAAGTGTACATCCAGTGATAATCCCTTTCTCGAGCCAATGCTGGTCAGATGTTACTGTCCCAGAAGTGAACCTCAGATTAAAGTTGTTGTAATAATCCATGATGTGGTTGCTGCCTCCACTAGCTTGTGTGGTATGGAGCCGTACACATTGGCTAGGTCAAGCCATAGCACGGCCAGATCTCCTTTCCCTTCTCGAGCCTCCCTGATCAGCTGTGTCACCACTCCACTGTGTTCCAGGCAGGCTGGGACCCCCGGGACTCCTCCCTTCTGCACTGAGGTGTCCATGTATTTGTTCTTCAGGAGTTCCCGAGCCGGCGGGAAACGATACTGAAAAATATCTCTACCTCGACATTGAGCAGGGAGATGGTCCTAAACTGCTCGATGCTGGTTGACTTCTCTTCCTTTGATACCCCCACTCCTTTTGCAAATCTCCACTGTTGCGCTACCTTTCCCTCCTCCAGATCGCCCTCAGTATCTTCCACAGGTGGTGTGTGAGCTTGGGTCACCTCTTGTACACTAGGTAAGGCACATCATTGGGACCCCGCACTGAGCTAATTCTAACAGCCTTAATCACAGATTGGATTTTCTTCCAACTGGGGTCCTTGGTGTCAAAGTCAGTGGTTGGTGCTGGTGGGTTGATCAGGGCGCTGTATTCTGCTAGGTCTTCCTCCCGTGCTGCATCACTGTAGGTGAGATGTGAGATGAAGATGGTTTTCTATCTCCTCTTTTGAGCATGTGAGGTGGCCGCTGTGCTTCTGGCCTAGCAGTCGTTTCGTCCTCAGGATGCTGCATAGTTCTGCTGATCCAGGCTTCACATCTTCGCTTGCCCGCTTGAACCACTTCCTCAAGAGTTGCATTTCCTGTCTCATCTGCGTGATCTTGTTTGCCCTGCGATTCTTGGAGTACTGGCTTTTGGTACATCCCTTCTCTTCTGTATCGAATCTTTCCGTGGCGATGCTAACAATCATGATTGCTATTGTTTGGAGTTTTCTGTCTGCCCCACCCTTCATGGTAGCTTCCAGAATACCATCCACATTATTGTTGAATTGGCACCATTCATTCCCTCTTCTGGCTGGAGGCCTCTAAACCCACAGTTGATGTTTTGGAATGTCTCGTACTTGTGTTTCCAGAGCTTGGAGGTTCTGGGATCTGTGGGGTGACTCCTGGCCCGGCTCCTCCTGCGTCTCACCGAAGTTAGCCCTTGTGCGTTGCTCTGGTTGCACTTTCACCAGACATTTCAACTTGGCCTGGATCAATTTTTGCAGATCTTGCTGCATGACCAAGATGAATTCATCGTCATTTGTCAGATTACATGGGTTGTTACCAGGTCGTCCGTCCGTTTAGGGTGCTCATTCTCCCTCTCTCAGGCTCCCCTGGGGGATGTTCCTTCAGGACTATTTGTAGCAGGTTTAGGTTATTCCTCACAGAAGATGTGGGACGGTTTGCTGGCCCTTCCCACCCCAGCGCTGTCTTTCCGAGCTGTCTGCTGTCCCTCCAGCTGTCGCCACTCTGTGGTCGTCAACCAGCCTGTTCCTGAAATTCACTGGCTAAGCCAGGTTGTAAGGTTGATACATACATCTTTTGATGCACTTGGACACATCATCAGTGAAGTACCTGGGATCATAGGGGGTTTTGGGTCTTTCAACTTCAGACCCCCTCACTCAGGCAGCCCGACTGGGAGTGATCTATTTCTGGCCTGTGTCCGAGAAGTATTAGCCCCCTTCTTGTCCCTAATAATCCACAGCCATCTTGAGGCCTTCTCTGCGGCTTCTGAGGCTCTGCTGATGGCTTTCCTTTTTAATGCTCCAGTGATGCCCAAGAGGCTGTAGGCCTTGCAAATGTGTGTTTTCTGTTTAAAAAGTATAAACATAGGAAGACAGTCAGTACTTACCCATCATTTAAGTGGTTACGTCTTAAGTATGGTCTCGAGTGCACAGCTGATATCCTATGTGGTTTGTTTACATGACATTACAGAAGTGCATATTTAACGGATTCAGAGTGGACATAGAGGCACTTGCTTGCTGTTAGGCCTACATACTCTTAGAGGGAAATATTATTACTGAACCGTATGACCTAAGAGATTTAAATATGTTGGACATCGACAGATTTCCCTGGTCAAAAGTTGAATAATGGAAAACCTGAGAGCAGCAGCTCTGATGATAAACACAGAGAGAGGGGGGAAGAGAAGGTTGAAGTTGGACTAATGTCTCTGAAACTCTGAAACACTGTTTTGTCACTTTATAGCCAACTTGAAAGCTGTTATATTTTCAAACAAGCTTACCCAAACCACCTGACTGCATCACTTGTTCGTACTTTTAATTTTGCAAAATAGCATTCCTTTGCTTCCTTGTTCGCTTCTCTCGTAGGGAATGTTGCATTTGCTCTTTGACCGGTCCATTCTTGTTTTGTGTCTCCATTGAGAAAGCATGTCCTAAAGTATGATGCTACTACCCAGGGTGCAATGTGCCATGATGTCATTGACTACTCTCTATAGGCATATGAAACTTGTATTTTGTGACATCTGTCTCTAATTTGAAACAATTTAAAAGAGAGCTGCACTGTTCCAGCACTTTTCTACAAGGGGATAATTTACCAAGCATCTTTTCTCTGATGGACTGTAAAAAAAGGTGTTGAGCACAGATAAATAAGCATATTACAGGGACAGAGCTAAATAGCTTTTAGCAAATGTGAACACAGCCTGTGTTGGTAGAAGGTGGCTGACTGGTCCATAGAGGGAGACCTGGAGGCCAAGGCAACCTCCATATTTCTTTTTATTACACTTTTATTCAGCGCTTCTTGTCAAAGTAATCCAAAAATATGTCATCAGAGTAACAGAATGGGGCCAGTGACTCAGTGCAGAGCCTCAGAGAGAATAGGTCAGTGGTAAAATACCACAATGACCTCTCAGGAAAGCTACCGCATTGAAAACTTTCTGATGGTGGTGAATTATTGTACCTTATCTGATCTTTTTTTCTTTCTGTGGATTCATTAATGCATAATATTATGCCAACAGGAAAATAGAAGCAAATAAGAACTATCAGGGAACTTCCACAAGCAGCTTCTCAAATGGCAATGGCAATCTGCTTCTGATAACTATGCTCCAGTGGTTTTGTGTACTTCAAGAGACTATCCGCTACAGTGAAGTGCCCTTACCAAGCATGAATCACTGTATCCTGGCTAACTGCCTGCTCAGACTAGTTGCAGTATAGGAGGCACTTCCAGATGCAATGTGCAAATTGCTGCTAAGGCATTAGTGACATGTGGATTACTGTTCATTTATCATGTTGATCTGTTCTGTACGACATCTATTGCACATCTGTCTGTCCTGGAAGAGGTTTTTCCTTATTGGCTGTGAGGGTCCAAAAGACAGAGGGATGTCATATGCTGTAAAACCCTCCGAGGGAAATTAATATTTGTAATATTGGGCTTTATAAATAAAATTGACTGATTGAATTGATTGAGGAGGCTGAACAAAAATGTACCCCACATCTTCTCACCCTCTGCTGCCAGGTATTTTGATAGTAATGCAAATGAGCTAATTGACCCCCATCATACAGTATGAGCAATTGCAGCATAAGCAAATCTGTTGCAGAATGGACCCTGCATGTAACAGTGTCTGTGACTGTCAGCTCTGATCAGTTACTAAGTGTCTACTCCTACGCTTTACAGTATAAGACAATACAGTGCATCATCTTCCAAATACTCTCTGCTGACTTACACTTTACAATGCCTTAAAAGCCTTCTGCCACTGCAAATGGTTCATTGATAAAATGATGCCAAGAACAGAGGCAAGACTGAAAACCCAAAATATGCTGAATTGTTGTTCAGGAATGAGGTTTAAAAAAAATGAAAAGAGGAGGAATGCTAATGAGTAATTTGTGGACTGATATTCACAGCACTGCACTGGAGAGGAAAAGTTGTCCAAACATCAGTTCACATAAATGACCAAAAACATATTCTCTCACTAACCCTAGTTCTCGTGTCATGTCAAAACAATTAAATAGTGGAGACAAGCTGACAAACAGCTCTGAGTAGAATTACTGCTTCAAATCACCATTTAAGGTTGTTCATTCATCTGGTTCGGGTGCCCTCTGCACACCTACCTGTAAAGGTTTTGTAGACATATCCAGCTGGAAGGAGGCCAGGGGTTAGCTTTAAACAGGCTGAAGGGACTAATATGTCACCTGGTGTGAGAATGTCTCGGGATCCCATAGGAAGAGATGGAGAACATTGCCATGGAAAGGACATCTGGGCTACCTTGCTTAGCTTAATGCCACTGTGACCCAGTCCTCGACTGGCTTCCAATCGCAATGCTCTCGAAGTTGACTGATTACATTGAAATACATCAGCAGCTGTATCTCTTTCCAAAAACATAGTTCTTGTTACTTTGGATAATCCAAGTTTTCATTTGGACTGTTTCTTTGGTAGGAGGTGGTTCTAATGAAAACACACAATGAGGTCTGTGAACAGTTTTAAAGTCAGAGTCAATGTGACCTTGCATCCGTCTCATTCTCGTGAATGGGATATCTCAGGAATGCATCGAGGGAATTTCTTTAAATTCTGCAAAAACATCCATTTGTGAACTGATTAGATTTGGGTGGTGACAGGTCAAAGGTCAAGGTTACTGTTACCTTTTCTATCTCTTCTTTTGAACATGATATCTCAAGAACACCTTAAGCAGAATTCTTCAACTTTGGCACAAATATTCACTTTGACTCAACAACAAACTAATTAAAACTTGGTGGTCAACGGTCAGAGGTCAAAGGTCAATTATGACAATGCTTCACACAAATTTCTAGTAGGGTAAAATGATGAAGTGATGACATTGTTTATCCAAAAGGCGAAAGGTCACCTGCACTCTGACATCATCTTTGCATAAAACACTTTTAAAACACATCATCTTTGCATAAAACACTTTTATAGCCATTTTTCAGTGTCCTATCTCAGGAAAAGAAGGAAAGCCATTTGATTTGATACTGAATTGATGACACTAATCTTTAGTATCCACCTTAAATCTGTGCTGCCAGGGGAAAGTTATATGTGAAGCATCCATTTCACAGACATTCAGCCTGTCAATCGAAACACCTTTCTGTAGTCACTGCCACTTGTTTACCCCCTTATAAGTTTTGACCAGTGTGGTTGACACCTTTGTTACTGTCACCCCAAGGCCAAGCGATGTCCAGCAGTCATCCGTTTGCTTCCCCTATGGACACAGGTTCACACTTCTTCTGTGAACTCTGCGTAGTGGCCACTTTCTGGAGGCACTCACAGTTGAGGAGCATTCACACTTAGACTGAGTCTTAAAATCTGTTTGTCTGACTTTTTGGCTGTCACAGCTAGATCACCACAGGAGCCACAAATGTCTTGAAAGAATGGCACAGGCATCATGGCAGCATGGTTAACATTTCCACGGGCATTCTTAAATGGTTTTTCAAAGGTTGCCTCACAATTCTGCAGCTTCTCTGTTGGCAACTTGTGGGGTCTCTCTAAGAAAAACTATATCATTCTACATTCTATCCTGTAGACAATGAAGCCAGACTTGACACAATCTGACCAAAGAAGATGGTCATCAAGTCTTTGTCCACAGCACACCTGAGACTCCCTGAGCTTTATCATCCAGACCTATTGCACTGCTGTAAAAACTAGGGACAATAAACAGATAGATTGCACTGAGGTGTTGCCTTATCTGAAAAACAAAAACAAAACAAACAACAGCTGCAGTCAAGCTGACTGGACTGACGTGCCTTAAAGGATACACTTTTGTCTGTCACGTCATAATCATAACACATCACCAGTTAATGTATGGAAGACCTTTAGGTGGATTTATAAGAAATTCATTACAAACCTGTTCCTTGTATTCATTCTCATTACCACCCTCTCTATATTTTAGTATTCAGTCTTGTCACGCATCTCCTGGACACTCTGGATTTGTGTACCCTGAGACGTCAGATGCTAGAGCAACCTTGACATATTAGGACATTAAATCTGATTCAGCACTAGTCACTGCCCTAAAGTGCTTCCACTTTCTGTTTTCTCAAGTGCATCGAGGAAAATACAGTTTCACCCACAGTATCTGTCTCTGTCACATCCATTTTTACAGACATTTCCATGTCCACCGTTATTCACCCTTTTCTGCCTTTCATTAATTCGCTCTTCTTTTATACATCACTATTTTAATGGTTTATTCCTTCCACTGTTATTATTTCAGCTGTATGGCCTATATCAAATGGCTTGTGTCTGTGGCAACTTGTTTACTGTAAGCCTTTGTGTATCTAACAATAAAGCAGGGAATCTCTGTATATAGATATACATGTATGTATGTTTGGATTTATAGATGTGTGTTTGGATGTATGGATGTATGTGTGGTTGTATGGATGTACGTTTGGATTTATGGATGTATGTTTGGATTTGTGGATGTATGTTTGGATTAATGGATGTATGTTTGGGTGTATGGATATATGTTTGGATGAATGGACGTATGTTTGGATGTATGGATATATGTTTGGATGAATGGCTGTATGTTTGGATGTTGGGATGTATGGATGTATGTCTTTTGCCCATCTTGAGAACTGTGTATTCACTTAGTGGGTGCATTGATGGAGACCTAAAGATATGTCATGTTGAATTTGGTGCGATTTTGAAAAGTGACAGGTTCAACATTATTAAACTCTGAATAAACAAGTGAACAGTGCTCTGTTGCCCTGTGCAGCAGCAGGGGCAGGGCTTCAGGACTTTGCAGAGAGTCAAGCATCTCTTTGTCTACACAGCCTGAGCAAGGACTCCCTGTCCCTAGCAACAGTAAATTCAACATCACTCAAACATTTCAAGCATCAGTGATGTAACTTTCAGAATGAATGCTTTTGTTCCCTGCCGCATGGAAGGACTTGGCTCTGTAGAGTCAAGAAGCCTGTTGTCCATAGCGGGCTGGCTACAGTTAATTGACTGCAGTTCACTTTTGCTGCTGAATGCTAGATATACTAACATTATAACTGAAATCTACTTAACTTTCTTGGAGGCAATCAATCAATCAATCAATCAATTTTATTTATAAAGCCCAATATCACAAATCACAATTTGCCTCACAGGGCTTTACAGCATACGACATCCCTCTGTCCTTATGACCCTCGCAGCGGATAAGGAAAAACTCCCCAAAAACTCAATGAGCACAAGCAGAGACCTAATTTTACAGGACAGCCACCACTCTGCAATTGCAATCTGAAGTGTGTCAGTAAGCCATTTTAGCTTACACTAATAATGATACCGCTGACAAAATATACCTGCTAATTAAATCCATGATCTAGCTTACAACCACGGTGGTGGGGACTGAGTCGATCATGTCTTCACCTACATCCATTGTGTAAGTTTGCCATAATGTCACTGATTTATTACACTAATAGCTTAATATTACCGCTGGCAAAATAACACTGCTAATTAAACCAATGCTCTGCTTTATAATTGCAGTGGTTAAAGCAAGCAACTAATACACCTGTTTGGAAATTAATACATTTACTAAGTGTATTTTACCCTTGTTCTTAACTGTGAGTAGCTGCAATGGGTGTTTTTTGTTGAAGCTTAAATTAAAAGGAGGACCCAGGCAAGTGCCACCTTGCTTTACTTTCACTCTTTCTTTAACTGGGGACAGGGCTGAAAATTAACACCCGCCAAGCACCAAATGCAGGTAGATTTTCCATTTGGCGACTAAATCTCGGAAGCAGACCGCTCTGTTTGTTGTGTGTCGCACCTTAATTGCTCCCCGCTGCATCAAGGAACCTGTAGGCCTACTCGGACTAGAGTTCTCAACGGGCCCAAAAATTCAACCCGAAACCGAAATGACCTGAGGGACTTGAAGCCCGAAACCGGCCCAGCCCAACATCATCACGCACATCACTGGGTCCGAGCCCAACTGAACCCGAGTTGTTTTTTTTTTAATGGATGGGGGAAAAAATGATGCTCCCCCTGTGCGCCTCAGCGGTCTGGCTTCCCTGGCTCAAATACAGTATCTTTAATCACTTAAAATCAACCAATCATTCATGTCCCAAAATAATATTACCAGACAGACAGGCTTCAACGTCAGCGTGGGGGAGAGCAACCATTGCGCATCATGTAGCGCTGCGCCGCTGCATTTAATGAGCCGCAGCCGCTCTCAACACTTTTCCTGCACCTGCACGCTGACTGACTGACTGAACTTCGCTCACACTTCACAGCAGCATATCTTGTTTTATTATTATTTTTTTCGTCAGAACGGAATTCAGCATTCTTAATTTTTAGCCTATAATTTGCATTTTCTTCTTGCTTAATTATTATAGCCGTATTATCACCCCTCTATGGGGTGCCGTTTGTAAAGTGTCTCACGCTG
>NC_065522.1:733308-736188 GCF_006386435.1 Epinephelus moara | reverse complement strand
GTTTGTTAGAAGAGTGATCTCTGTGTGTGTGTGTGAAGTGTTGTCTCGGCTGTGTTCTGGTTGTGTGTGAAAGATTGCGAAATGGGATGGTTCATGAGGTTTATGTTATGTTGATGTGATAGTTTTCATGTTAAATATATATATATATATGGGTTGTAGTTGAGAACAGAGATTTATTTGTTTCCTAGTGATACAATATATGAGCCTCAAAGAAGAGGACTTTATAAATATTAATAAATACTTATGAGCCTTTGATGGGGACTTTGATAAAAGTTATGAGCCTCTTTTGAGGGGACGTTTTTGAATTTGGTAAGAAACTTATGAGCCCCAAGAAGGACATTTATGTCTGTGAAGAGAGGTGAAAAGATCAGTGAGGATATTTTTAGTGAGTCTGTGTGAGAGTGTGTGCTCCGGAGGGTGTGTGTGTGAGTTCCTTGTTTATGATTTCATATGTTGCTATATGGAGCATATTTGATCTTTAGAAAATTGGGCTAGATGTTCACTCTAGAATTAAAATAGTGGAAGTTCTTGATAAATTTAAGAGGTGGAGCAAAAGGGGGGACACCCCATATAAAATGCAAATAAGATTGATCTTCTTAAAAGGGGAAAGTGTAGAGAGTGCTCCCTTTCCTTTTCTCTTTGTAAGGTTGTCATGGGAAAAAATAAATAAATAAATAAATAAAGTTAGATCATTGTGATTTGATAGTTTGACAGTTTTTAGGTTATTTGAATTAAATTAAAGCAAAAACAGTATTAAGAAATGCAGTTTGAGGATAATAATATATTACTGAAAGATTTAAAATGGTATTAGAATAAAAGAAGCTATACTTTCTAAATTATAATGTATTGTAATTATAATTGGGTATTTTTTAATAGTTGAAAGTTCAAAGGAGAAAAACATGTGTTGTAGATGAAAAAGACCTAAGTGTTGGCAGATAATGTGCAAATTACATTGAATATTTTATTGTATTGACCTAGTGGGTGTATAAGATACTGAATTCTTGTCTGTTTTCTCTTTTTCTTTCCTTATTCACCTATGGTGTGTGAGAATTTGGGGAGGAGACAGGACGGAGTGTGTCTAAATTGGGATCCTCCAAGGCGCAGATGAGCAGCTGGCCAGTGTGTCACACGGATTGAGCTTTGCTGACGACAGCCTGGGCAGCTCCTGAATCCAGTCTGATCAAGGCCAGTGCTGTTTTATCCACAAACTCTTTTCACAAAAACCTGCGTTTTTAATGAATGTGTGCATACTCATTTATAGCCACTATTGCTGATCCACGTTTAGTTTGCTTTCACTTATAGGCTATCATACACATATTTCTTAATTTGGGGGAAATAGAGTACATCTATATATATCTATATAAAATATTATATGCTATAGTTATTTACAAGAGGAGCTTGGCAACGGACTGATCAGTTGATGCATTAAATCAATAAATGGAGTATAATTATTTGGTTTAATTACTGTGGAGAGTTGCAAACGTGAGTTTCAGTGGTGGTGCATGGTTTATTTTGATCTGAGCAGCATTGAGTAATAATTAATGATTGTTTTGCTACAGAATATATCTGGTGATAGTTCGTCCCTTGCGGGAGCACGTGGTCTTTTTGAGCCTTTATATAGGATTGGATTTTCTTCTTATTTGTAGGATATTTGGGAGAATTTACTTAACAAGTTCATAGATTATTTGTGTGCTGGGTCATATTATATGTGGGTTTAGTGTTGTGATTTTTTGATTCCTTTGAAGTTGGCAAATCTATTTCATTAACTGTGGTAACCCAGTGGCTTATAAAAATAAAGAAATAACTACATAAATAACTTTTAATTAGTCTTAGTCTTAGTAATAAGTTTTAATTTATAATAAGGACATAAAGGGGAGTCATTACAATGCCAAAAAAGGATACTAAAATTTTAAAAGTAATTACTCCTGTTGATGTAGTACAAAAGAATAATCCTTTAGTTAAAAATATCGCAAAGATATTGGGAAAATGGTACAAGCGCTGGCCTGAAATTGACCAACCATGGCCGGTAGAGGGGACCCTAAACCCAGATGTAATTAAAGCAATGAAGGTGCTTGTGTCCACCTATAAGGCTGATCAAAAAAGAGGAAAAGCAAGGGAAAAACGTAACAAAAAAAGACAAATAGAACTTGGTATTCTCCAGTTGTTTGAAAATGAGGGACAGAAATTGATGAAAAGTGTAATGGATAGGAGAGATAAAAATGCAGAAAAAATAGAAAAATTAATGCTAGAAGTTAATGCACCATTCTCACATATGGATCCAGTACAGAGACCCCCACCTTATAAAAAGGAGAAGAAGTTTAAGGAAACTTATCCCCAGCTCCTAGTGATCAGTCAGGAGGGTAAATATCGTATCAAAAAATGGAGGGAAAAGGACCCAGGAGATGACATCTCTGATGAAAGTGAGAAGGGAGAGAGTGATGGAGACTCAGAGAGCAAGGGTCCTTTGCTCGCAAGGGGGTTTTCTCCAATGACATCCAGTACCAGAATAAAAGAGGACAGACGAAGGGCTTTAAGAGAGGTTGAAGGAAGCATAGAACAATGCCTTTCGTACTGGGATAAATCTACTAGTCCAGAAAGCCGAAGAGCACTGGAAAACCAATTAGAGAAGCTTCTTATACAGAAGAAAGGGTTGCGGGAAAAAAGCCCCCCAAACATTGGAGATGAAATATGCATATCCTCAAGAAAAGGAAAGGAACTTGAAAAGATGTGTCCAGTGATCATTCGAGGACAGAATTTGGAGTACAAGCCTTGGCAGAATACAGATATGTCAGATATACTTGAGAAGTTACCTACTCTTCAAGATGGAGCATATCCTTGGATTTCAAAGTTGGAAGAGCTTATGGTGGGAACGCAGCCTGC
>NC_065522.1:729772-733207 GCF_006386435.1 Epinephelus moara | reverse complement strand
ATAAGTGCTTAAACAGAACCAGTGTGGGTTAAGACCTGGAGTAGACATTAAAGCAACGTTAAAGCAACTGAAGTGAGTTAAAGCAGAAAGCAGGCTAGTAGAATTCACCAGAGCAGTACAGAGACGCTGTCACAGAAACACCGGAAATGACACAACTCGCTTACCGCAATACGTCAGCACGTACAATCCAGATCTGATCTGTGGTCAGATGCTTGACATGCTTTAAATATCAGCAAATGCAGCAGCTAGGGCTGCAATGGTATGAGATTTTCACGGTACGATAACCATCTCAGAAAATATTGTGGTTTCAGGGTATCACAGTAGGCTATGACAAAATTTAGACTATATTATTATCAGTCAGAGTGACCCTTAAAGGAATGAAAACCAAAGGGTTATTTTTGGTTGAACAAATGTTTTATTATTATAATTGGAACTTGAAACCATTTTGCTAATGGAAGTAGGCCATGTGTAAAAAGTCTCCCCTTAGAAAATAACTAAACTAAAGGGAAGATTTGACGTCCAGTTGCATTTTTTGGATATCATATATAAGTAAATATACATGATATGATAACTATCAGCTCTTATATCACTGTATACCTTGAAACTGGTATATTTCTGCACCCTAGCGGCAGCTATCATTAACTGTAGATCAGCTGGTGATGGAGCCAGCCAGTCAGCCTAGAAATTCATAGATATAGAGTTGTGCCGTAAAAACACGTTAATTTTTAATTAAATAAATAAATAAATAAATAAACACAGACAAAGTTAAGTGAGCAAACAAGCAGATGTACAGCAGCATGTACATATTATGGCAAGTGACAATCATTCATAAATGAGCAGAAGAAGAAAAGTGAAATCCTGTGACCATCATATCCTCAAAGTGCACAACAGCTGTGTTTGATTTCAGATAACCCTAACCTGTCAAAATTTTGTATACTGTGCAGTTAAGTGAGAAAGTTGTGACCCCGCTGACATGTTAGATACGGTTAAACGGAGTACCAGGCACCATCCACCAGCCAGACCAAATTTCTCATTTTATTGCTAAACAGTACTTAAAACATGTTTCTACAAACATTTAAGGAGAGAAAGAGGCCATGTAATAACAGAATCTTGGTTCATATTCAAACAGCGCCACATATTTTGACAGTTTGTCTGCAGTTCACGGATTGATTAACATGAATAACAGCTGCGTTAGAGACTGCTTAGCTCTGATTGGTTATTGTTGACCATGCTGCGGTCTGATTCTGGCCAATGCCATTATAGGCAGCAGGAAGAAGATTACAGACTATCTGTCTCATGTACTTCTTTCAGAATATAGTGGCAGTTTTAGCAAATATGACACAGAGTTATTGTTATAAAAGTTACCAACTTTAGCTTTACCCTTCGAGAGGGGATAGAGTATGAGCTGTGGTCTGCAGTATCAGTCAGACAGTGTAACTCAACCACATCCCTAGAGTACATGTAGTGTATTATCATTTGCTCTGAAGGTTTGGAACAGATGACCAGTAAGGGGCTCAGGGTCAGAAACATATATGGTCAGGGTCAAAGAAGATATTTATAGCGTAGGTGTAGGGTTGGAGAAATCCAACAAGAATGTCTTTCTGTTGTCTGTTGTGCTTTGTCTCACATTTCACAAACACCACCAGGTCTATATAAAGCAGGGTATTTGGAGCTGTTTTTCAGAGCAGTTCACATTGGCCGAGAACCTCTCCAAGCATTCTAGATGCTTGATAGATGCTGTATTTCTTGTAATAAACCTTTTTTTATGCAAGCAAGACGGTGTCATCGGAGTGTTCTTCATCACCTTCACATCATCGCTATTTAATAAACAACAATTTTGGCGTCACGAACTCCGGACGTGTTGTGGCCTTCAGTGTCAGCGACAGCTTCAGTGCATCTGCTCCCGCTCCAAGCCGGCATATATACGGTGAGCATTTCACGTGATTGGGTGCTGGTTCGCTCTTTCGGGGCTGTTGTGTGTTTGCTGTTTGGTCACACCGTAACGAATCATTTGTGTGAGTGTGCCATGATGTGTGGGTGTTGGGGTGTTTCTCCTTCTAAATTTGTTTTTGATTGCGCTGTGTGAAGCGCAAAAGGGGGGAGTGCCCTGTCTTAGGAAAGACAGAGGCCTGTCTTAGGAAAGACAGAGAATAAACATTGATGTAAGGAGTCTGTCTTAGGAAAGGCAGTGAACAAACTGATGTAAAATAAGTAAAGAGAATAAACTTTGAAGTAAACTAAGGAAAGAAGAAATAACAGTGAAGTAATGAGAAAATGTAGAATAGCCTGATTAGTAACGATAAGGTGAGCTAAATAACATCATGCGCAATTAATGAAGAGGTGGGCCCTGTACCTTCATAATGGTAAGACATGTGTATATTAGTCACTGCGTGAAAGTAGGCTTTGAGAAATAGTCGGGAATTTGGCTAAAAATAAGAGGACAGTAATAACCCTGGGCCCAAGGGAAATTGGACGCATGAAAAAAAAAGGTAAAAGAGATAAGGTAAAAGAGATAAGGTAAGGATAAAGATAAAGTAAAGAGAAATAGGAATAAGGAAAAGAGAAAATGCCGCAGATTTGACAAAAGCCCTCAAGGAGGCGATTTTAGATGGGCCTCAAAGCCTGGGATATCACTAGGTGAATTCCAGGTCAGTTCAAGGAACTGGAGGTGTAGAATAAAAATTCAATTGTACGCTCTTATTCTTAATATTCGTTGACGAACGATGTTCTGATGCAGCCTCTCATTGAATATTTACACCTCATAAGGTAGCATAAATTTAAATATAAAAAGGAAAATAGGAAAGGAGCGGCAAAAAGCATGCTATAGGACAGTGTGAATGAGTCAACGTTGAGAATTGAGGATTGAAAGATGTTTGTGTTTTTGGGAGAACGTTGAAGTTAGTGTGAGAGTTTGGCCAAGGTGTCTCTGTTTGTTAGAAGAGTGATCTCTGTGTGTGTGTGTGAAGTGTTGTCTCGGCTGTGTTCTGGTTGTGTGTGAAAGATTGCGAAATGGGATGGTTCATGAGGTTTATGTTATGTTGATGTGATAGTTTTCATGTTAAATATATATATATATATGGGTTGTAGTTGAGAACAGAGATTTATTTGTTTCCTAGTGATACAATATATGAGCCTCAAAGAAGAGGACTTTATAAATATTAATAAATACTTATGAGCCTTTGATGGGGACTTTGATAAAAGTTATGAGCCTCTTTTGAGGGGACGTTTTTGAATTTGGTAAGAAACTTATGAGCCCCAAGAAGGACATTTATGTCTGTGAAGAGAGGTGAAAAGATCAGTGAGGATATTTTTAGTGAGTCTGTGTGAGAGTGTGTGCTCCGGAGGGTGTGTGTGTGAGTTCCTTGTTTATGATTTCATATGTTGCTATATGGAGCATATTTGATCTTTAGAAAATTGGGCTAGATGTTCACTCTA
>NC_065522.1:719110-729407 GCF_006386435.1 Epinephelus moara | reverse complement strand
ATACTCATTTATAGCCACTATTGCTGATCCACGTTTAGTTTGCTTTCACTTATAGGCTATCATACACATATTTCTTAATTTGGGGGAAATAGAGTACATCTATATATATCTATATAAAATATTATATGCTATAGTTATTTACAAGAGGAGCTTGGCAACGGACTGATCAGTTGATGCATTAAATCAATAAATGGAGTATAATTATTTGGTTTAATTACTGTGGAGAGTTGCAAACGTGAGTTTCAGTGGTGGTGCATGGTTTATTTTGATCTGAGCAGCATTGAGTAATAATTAATGATTGTTTTGCTACAGAATATATCTGGTGATAGTTCGTCCCTTGCGGGAGCACGTGGTCTTTTTGAGCCTTTATATAGGATTGGATTTTCTTCTTATTTGTAGGATATTTGGGAGAATTTACTTAACAAGTTCATAGATTATTTGTGTGCTGGGTCATATTATATGTGGGTTTAGTGTTGTGATTTTTTGATTCCTTTGAAGTTGGCAAATCTATTTCATTAACTGTGGTAACCCAGTGGCTTATAAAAATAAAGAAATAACTACATAAATAACTTTTAATTAGTCTTAGTCTTAGTAATAAGTTTTAATTTATAATAAGGACATAAAGGGGAGTCATTACAATGCCAAAAAAGGATACTAAAATTTTAAAAGTAATTACTCCTGTTGATGTAGTACAAAAGAACAATCCTTTAGTTAAAAATATCGCAAAGATATCGGGAAAATGGTACAAGCGCTGGCCTGAAATTGATCAACCATGGCCAGTAGAGGGGACCCTAAATCCAGATGTAATTAAAGCAATGAAGGTGCTTGTGTCCACTTATAAGGCTGATCAAAAAAGAGGAAAAGCAAGGGAAAAATGTAACAAAAAAAGACAAATAGAACTTGGTATTCTCCAGTTGTTTGAAAACGAGGGACAGAAATTGATGAAAACTGTGATGGATAGGAGAGATAGAAATGCGGAAAAAATAGAAAAATTAATGCTAGAAGTTATGCACCATTCTCACATATGGATCCAGTACAGAGACCCCCACCTTATAAAAAGGAGAAGAAGTTTAAGGAAATTTATCCCCAGCTCCTAGTGATCAGTCAGGAGGGTAAATATCATATCAAAAAATGGAGGGAAAAGGACCCAGGAGATGACATCTCTGATGAAAGTGAGAAGGGAGAGAGTGATGGAGACTCAGAGAGCAAGGGTCCTTTGCTCGCAAGGGGGTTTTCTCCAATGACATCCAGTACCAGAATAAAAGAGGACAGACGAAGGGCTTTAAGAGAGGTTGAAGGAAGCATAGAACAATGCCTTTCGTACTGGGATAAATCTACTAGTCCAGAAAGCCGAAGAGCACTGGAAAACCAATTAGAGAAGCTTCTTATACAGAAGAAAGGGTTGCGGGAAAAAAGCCCCCCAAACATTGGAGATGAAATATGCATATCCTCAAGAAAAGGAAAGGAACTTGAAAAGATGTGTCCAGTGATCATTCGAGGACAGAATTTGGAGTACAAGCCTTGGCAGAATACAGATATGTCAGATATACTTGAGAAGTTACCTACTCTTCAAGATGGAGCATATCCTTGGATTTCAAAGTTGGAAGAGCTTATGGTGGGAACGCAGCCTGCCATAGGGGATATGAAGAGACTTTTGGCCAACCTCTTGGGGGTTCCAGCTATGGAAGAGATTCTACAGAAAGCTGGACTTAATCGATATGTGGGAACTGCTGTAAATGATCCAGAGCTGTTTGCTGCAACTAGAAGTCGAGTGTGGAGAGCACTGAGAGATACATTTCCGACAAATGTACATCCAGATAACATTCTTATTGAACCACTGGGACAGGAAGAAAACCCGAGGGCCTATGTGTCGAGAGCCCATCAAGTGTGGAGATATGTTACAGGAAATGACCCGGATTTGAATCAAATGGAACAATCCATTTTGCGAGCTAAAATACAGAAGGGGCTGCCCTTACCAGTAAAAAGTAAACTGGCATAAGTGGTTGGTCTTGGAAGCATGACAAAGGGTGGTTATACAGATCATATAGCCCATCAAGTGGAGCTATATAGGAAAAAGGAGCATGACCAGAAAGAACAGGACCAAGAGACCCTCAGAAAACTGAATCAAATACAATTGGTGGATACCAAGAAGGAGGAAAAGAAGCAGGCTGTGGTTATACAGAGCCAGCCTCCACTAAACCTACCATCGCCACAAATGCAGCCGAACCAGGTCCAGTTCCAATCGTTCCAGCCACCATCAGTGGTTCCAGTTGTTTTCTACCCACAGCCAGGGTTTGGTCTAGTGCAGATAGGGAAAGGAAGAGGAGGAAATTTCTATCCGAATTTCCACCAGTTTTCAGAAGTATGTTATAATTGTGGACAGTTTGGCCACTTTGCCCGTGAATGCAACAGCCTAGGATGAGTTATCTGGTGACAATTCTTACCCATCATGGTCTCAGAAATCTCTTGAATTATGGGAAATATACATTGACTATGCCAGGCTTAGAGACTATCATAGGCTCTTAGAGCAGGAAGATGTCACCCTAGTGAAGTGTGCCATGGTGAATCCAGCTGAGAATTTGCCAACTCCAGAGGATGGTGAGCCACATGATTGTGTTCAAGAAGCAGAGAAATACTTAAGGCTTAGATCTGCATCTGCACAGCTTGCTGAACTTGTGGGGTTAACTGAAGCATGTTTATTGGCGGAAGGCAAGCGAGTGATAATATATACAGACTCTGCATATGTACATAATGTGTCACTTATTTGGATCAGTGTGGGAGAACTGAGGGTTTAAGAAAACGGATGGCTCTCCAATACAGCATCACGCTCAAATAAGGAAATTGTTGCATGCTGTGATGAAGCCTAAAAAAAAAGAAATAGCAATAGCTAAATGTGCAGCATATAAAATAGATGTGTCAAAAGATTACACAAGGAAATAAAGCTGCTGACGAAGCTGAAAAAGCCGTCACAGGAGCAGATAAATTGGGCAAAGTTTTCTTGGACACTCATGAAGTGGACTTGGAAGATAAAATAACGTTAAGGGGTGTGATTTTAATCCAGGAAGCTGCAACTGAAATGGATGAACAGTTGTGGACAGATTTTTACGATGGCCTGAGGCTTGTCCAACCAAGTGGTAGGATGCTCAGTTTGTTGCCAAGTTTTTGTGTAGAGAGGACATAAGCAGGTGGTGACTTCCAGGTTAGATATCCTTGGACAATGGGAAAGAATTCGTGGATAAAATGGTGAAATTGATTTTGAAAAATTAGGAATTAAACAGCGTCTTGGAGTAGTTTATCATCCACAAAGCCAAGGGATGTGTGGAAAAATGAATGGTGTTTTGAAAAATCGTATTGTCAAAATCTGCCAACACACAGGTTTAAATTGAATAGCGGCTCTTCCATTGGCGCTCATGGTGTGTCGCTCAAGTGAGCTGTGTGATTTGCATATGACACCTTATGAGTTGGTTACGGAAACATAGATGCTATTATTACAGAAGACTGACACAGACGTTGACGAAGCAGAAGTGACTGGTGAACTGGTTGAGAAATATCCATTTTAAACATCTAATAAAATTATGCTCTTAATATCTCTTATTGTGTTATTTAGTAGTTTCATACTATAGAGAGGTATGATTAAAGGGGGTTAATGGAAAATGTGACTTATAATTAGGAATAATGTGAAAGTATGATATTGTGAATTTCACATCTACTTATAAGGTGAAGTTTTGCATTTGATGTTTCATTAATTTGCATCTGCTGTCTTTCCAAAAGATACTGGTTGGTGTTTTCTTTTCTTTCCACCTAGGACGATATTGGGGGAAGACCACAGTGAGGGTGGTTGGTTGTTCAGGAACCCCGACGTTCTGAAGGGATTCAGACACTCAAGTATGGACAATAACATGGACTGGAGGGCCCTGAACAAGGACACTATGATGAAAACGTCCAGATTTAAAACACCATCGACGCTACATTGAGAGTCCACGCTGCTGAGGAGCTGCAGTGTGATACATTTTTATGGTTTTTCTTTGCTTGAAGAATGATGATTTATGCTAATGACAAAATACATTGGGACCTCAGATGTTTTGTTTTTTCGTGAGTACTTAGGGATATAGGTGTTAGGCAGGGAAAGGTCCATTGGAAGGTACGATGGGTCGACCAGCCTGAATTTGGACATTGTTTTGATTTTATTTACTGAGGTTTCCACATGTATTTGTTCAAGTCATATTTCTACACAAAATATTAAATTCCTCCTTTTTAAATTGGTTTGGAGTACTATATGTGGTCGCCTAAGGCAGAGGGGCCGTGAGAGAATTTTTCCTGTCTAGATTGATTGAAGGGTATTTCAGAAAGATAGCTGCCTGACAGGTTTTCGCTCTCGCACTCCATAAAGTTGTTTAAGTTTAATGCTGTAGAAAGCATCATTGGAGGAACTGTTATTTTTCTCACAACTGCAAAATGTATGTATTACTCTTCATTTTCGAGACTCTGTGTAGTGTATCATCTACACCAGCTCAGTATTAGAGCTTAGATCGGGCCCAAAAAATTCGGCCCAACCCGGCCCGAGCCTGTGCACATTATATACGGGACCGGCCCGGCCCGTCCATTTAACTGTAATTATGGGCCCGAGCCCGATTTAAACCTGACATTTTTCAATAAGTTGGCTGTTATAATTAACGCTAAGGACACACCGAGCGCGTTAGTGCCGCGGAAGTCTTGCGAGTGTTGTTAGGGAAAGATTATGGTCAAATGAATTATGGTTAAGGTATGGTATGGGTGAGGCAACTACAATACTTGGTTTTGGACAGGTGAAGATTATGGTTACAGTTAATAAAAAGGCAAGGTCTTTGACACTATGGTCCCTATTTAGATGGTCTAAAGCGGACGGCGGAGGGCGTATAATCCATGTCGCAAGTGTCATTGCTATATATGATGCAAACAGGTTTGAATAATATTCCACAGATATTTAGTAAGATCTTTCTTGTATTAGTGATCCCACGCCTGCTTTACCTAGGGGAGCTTGGGTGCCTGTCTGCTGTCCCTGTAGATCTGGTTCTGACGGGCCTTCACCTCCCGCACGAGGAGATCTGTCTCCTCAGTTGTAAAACGCTCACTCACACTCTGAGGGAGCAGTTATTTATTTATTGAACACTTTATTTATATGTTTTTCACATGACTATACAAAAAGACAACCAGGACTATAAATTGCTTGCACTGAAAACAAAAGGAACATTGACAGGTTAGAAAACAGGTCTAATTACCAGCTCATACAAACACATTTATCTTAAGCTGCTGGGAAGGACAGTTTCTCAGCATATTTAATAAAAGACATACCTCCCAAGTGAACCCTTCAGTATCAGATTCTGTATTTGAAGATACATCATGACTTCCTTGAACCAAAAATGGAACCAAATTTTGAGTGTTCTGAACCAGAGGATTTTGAGACAGTCGTTTCCTTTCATAAGTAAAAGGGAGCACATCAAGGATATGGTGGAAGCAAGCAAACTTGAATTTATTTCCATGGTGGACCAGAAAGGGTCTTTACCATCTCTAAATGTGGAAAACCAAACAAACATCTTAGTAATGATAATGATACGCATGCGTGGCGTCACTGGTTTCCCCGTCACTTCGGTCCGGTTAAACACAGCTTTTAATCCAGTTTCTCGCTTTTTTTTCCTTAATGAACCACTTGCTCCCGATTTTTATTGTATGTACTTTTTAACATGGACTAAGGTTTTAAGCCATCGGGCCTGTGGTTGTCACAGATTATAGACTACCGAAGAAGTGAACGCGGAAGACGCCAACCGAACCGCATTAGCGAGGCGCCAAGTTTTAAAAATCTTTCAACTGTGGGGGACCTAAACTCACCATCTGAAGCGGAGTGCCCTCTTAAAATTGGGGAAGGTCCCCTTGGACATTTCAGCCCCACGACCGAGGGTAAATTTTAACTCACCTCCGTGTGTTGGTACTGTGTCCCTGGGGACGGATCTCCAGCACAGGCCGCAGGTATGTTGGCGGTGTGTGAGTCCTGCCTCCCAACCCTGTCAAAACTGAGGGAGAGCATCTCCGGACTGCAGGCCGACCTCAAGGAGAGGAACAAGACCCTCCTGGATTTCACCACCGTCGCAACGACCCAGGCGAAACATATTTGCTCACCTGACGGCATCCGGCACTGGTGACCGAAGCATGATGGTCACGAACAACACCACCCTGCCATGGACCGGCTCCATCACCACTGGAACTCCGACACCAGCACTAGCCGAGTCCCGCTGGCACCGCCAGAGAGCCAAGCCCAAAACATCGGCACCATCCACCTCCTGCTTTCGCCCTGCGGAGCCGCAACGCTTCATCAGGGAGGATGGAGTGGGAGCCCCGATGAGCTCAACTCCGCTCAAGCCGAGGGAGCCCTGATCGGTGGTGGCCAGGGGCTCTGGGTCTCGTCCATCTCCTCCTCCTCCGCCTCCGGAGGTGCCACTGGAAAACAGGTATGACATCCTAAGCCTGCAGGACTTCCCTCCTGCGGATGCTTCGTCCAGCTCGCCTGCGGAACCTGTACATCCGTCTGGCCGTGCCTCTCACCAGTCCAGGAGTCGGCGTCCGCTCGTCCAGCCTGACCCCTCCCCTCCATCCCGGTCAGGAGAAACCTCAGGCTCCATCCCGTCACCGCCGTACCTCCAGGCAGTCGGAGACGCGCAATCGGGAGCAGCGCACCCCCTCTGTGTTGGTGATCGGGACCTCCATGGTCAGGCACGTGGAAGTGCACAACGGCCGCACCTTCTGCCACCGTGGTGCCCGTGTCAGTGAGGTTGCATCCTCTGCCCTCCAGCTGACTGCAGGCACAGCTCGGCCTCCACACTGTGCTGTAGGCCGGTATCAACGACCTCAGGAACCAGCAGTCAGAGGTCCTCAAGCAGGACTTCGTCTCCCTGGTGGACCGCCTGCTGGACACGGGGAAGTGGTTAATTATTTCCAGCCCGCTTCCCCCACCTCATTATGGTGACGTCACCACCAGCTGCCTTCGCCAGCTGCACCTGTGGCTGAAGGGATACTGTTTGGCCAAAAGTATCCCTTTTGTGGACAATTTTACAGCTTTTTTAAACAGACCCCACCTTTTTAAACGGGACGGCCTCCACCCAAACCAGGAGGGACCACGGCTTTTATCAGTTAACATTGACCTGACCGTCAGATCCTGCACCACAGCCACCTCCTGACTCACTATTCACACACGCAGACCCTCCACCCCTCACCCACCTCAAAAAGGGGCAAAAAGGGAGGCGGAACTGCATCCAAAACCACAATATCTTCAAATGAAGTTTCTTTTAACAGCTACACATCATTTGAGCATCATGCCTTTGTTTTTAACAGCCCTCCTATCCTTTGCATAACAGTTTACAGACCACCCCAGTACTCCACTTCTTTTATCAGTGAATTCTCTGAGCTATTATCAACCATTTACTCCACCTACAACAGGATTTTAATAACTGCTGATTTTAATCTACACATTGACAACACCTCGGACCCAGTATCCAGAGAATTTTTAAACCTCTTAAACTGTTTGGATTTTAAACAACATATCACGCAGCTGACCCACAGCAGAGGGTGCACCCTGGATCTGGTCATAACCTATGGCCTGTCCGTGGGTGTGTCCTCTGTTGTGGATCTGGCTGTGTCCAATCACTTTTGTGTGTTTTTTAACATCAACAGTTTTAACCAACAGGAGGCCCTGGTGAGAACAGTGTGGAAACGCTACCTAACTTCTGAAGTGGCTGCAAATTTTATCCAGATTTTACAGAGCACTCCTGCAGAGATTTTACCAGCACCCTGTGATTTTATTATTGACAATTTTAACAACAAACTCAAGTCAACCCTGGACTCAGTGGCTCCACTTTTAACCAAAACAATTAGAACAAAACCTACACCCCCGTGGAGAAATCAGGAAATCAAACAACTGAAAAGATACTGCAGGAGTGCTGAGAGGAGATGGAGAAAATCAAAACTAACAGTCCACTATGAAATATTACGTCAACATCTCAAAACCTACAATAACGCAGTCAAACATGCAAGAATTTCCCACTTCAAAAAACTAATCTCTGACAATAAAAACAATCCCAAATTCCTCTTCTCCATAATTGATATTTTAACAAACAGTAATTTTAACAGATCACCTAAGACAACAACCAATGCCCTTTGTGAGGACTTTGCAGACCACTTCAGAAGTAAAATCAATGACATCAGATCCAGTCTTTTATCTCAACAGATTTTAACTGTCGACACACTTGGATCATTGCTTTTACCTGAGGGAACACTGGAGGGTTTTGCCCTGGTTGATGCGAGGACACTTGGTTGAGTTTTCTCCCAAGTAAAGCCCACAACCTGCCTTTTAGACCCAATTCCCACACCGTTTTTTAAAACATTTTATGGATTCTTTGAGGAACAGCTACTGTACATGGTGAATTGCTCTCTTCAGACAAGTGTCTTCCCAACCTCCTTGAAAATGGCAGTGGTGAAGCCCCTTCTGAAGAAGTGCAATTTAGACCCCAACATTTTTAATAATTATCGGCCGGTATACACCTTACCATTTTTAAGCATAATTTTAGAAAAACTGGTAAGTAAATGATTTTTTAAATACAAATAACACTTTAGAGAACTATCAGTCTGGTTTTAGGATGAACCACAGTACCGAAACAGCCCTTTTAAAGATTTTAAACGACATCAGGTGCAATTTAGATAACCATAAACTCACAGTCTTGGTTTTACTGGATCTAACTGCCGCCTTTGATACAGTAGACCATCACATTTTATTAAATAGACTGAGGCACCCGGTCGACCTCTCTCGTACTGTTTTTAACTGGTTCCTCTCTTACCTTACTGATCGACACTTCTTTGTAAGTATGGATACTTGTTCCTCAGGAACCCATGAGATAAAGTGTGGGGTCCCCCAGGGGTCACTTTTAGGTCCAACTCTTCATAATCTCTACATGCTTCCCCTGGGGGACGTCATCAGGAGGCACGGCATCAGCTTTCATAGTTAGGCTGATGATATGCAACTGTACATCGCTGTGTCTCCTGATGACGCAGGGCCAATTGATGCCCTTTTTAACTGCATTTTAAACATAAAGTCATGGATGGCAGCGAATTTCCTGCAGCTCAACCAAGACAGAACAGAGGTTTTAGTCATTGGTCCTGAAGGCCAGAGAGAGAAACTTTTACCAAAACTACAGGATTTTAAACCAACACAATCTGTAAAAAATCTGGGTGTGATTTTTGACTCTGAGCTCTGTTTTATTCCACATATTAAAAACATAACAAAGGTAGGTTTCTACCACATTAAGAATATAGCCAGAGTCCACCTGTTTCTCTCTCAAGCCAGCATGGAGGTGCTGATGCATGCTTTTATCTCCTGCAGGTACACTGTAAATGCAAACAATGTCCTGACTAAAGATGAAATAGTGCATTTAACTTAATTTATACTAGTTTTTTAATTTTGCTTGCTTACACTGAGTTTTCTGTACTTTTTAACCGCTTACTTGTTTCATTTAATTATGTGTACTTGGTTTTTCTGAGTGTGTAGCATGGTTTGTATTGTGGGACTCAAGTTACAGACCTGTGCGCCCCTCTGCGCATGTCCATTTCCGGTTAGCGGCATAGCGCATCTACGGTACCCAGAGCTCCATCCATCCATGCGCCACTGGAACCAAACGCGAGGCAGCTCATGCAAGCGGTGCCCCAGTGCTTTGAAGAAGAGTGGCTCTAATTTAATTTTTGGTCCGACTCTGGCATGTTAGCCTGTGTGCACGTGCGTGTGTTCACAGAGCAGACGTTAAAAAGTTAGCAGCAGCTCAACATGAGTGAACCGGAATAAAAGTTCTTTGGCTCAGTCTAAGCGGCCTGGAGCTAAACCCAGTGTAGTTGTTAATCTGAAACATGTCTCCCCCTGTTCCTGCACCAGCCCCGCCGTCATAGATAGCTGTTAGCTGCGCGCTGCTAAGTTACGTTAGCTGTTTTGAAGTTAGCAGTAACTTAACGGGCTGTGGAGGGAGGCAGCACCTGCCGTCTCCGTGCTTCATTTCAAGACAGCAGAACAACCTGATCTCACAGAAATACGTGAAATGACCACGACCTCTTAACACCGCATTCCGTGGTGGCAGCACGTAATGGGTTGAAATTACGTGCTGCCACCACGAAAACAATGCCAATGTAAAGTCAATTAGGGTCCTCTCCCGTGGTGGACACACGGATTCCCTGATTCAATCACGTCACGTCAACCTCGTTTTCCTCAATGATAGCCTATCTTTAACAG
>NC_065522.1:718984-719089 GCF_006386435.1 Epinephelus moara | reverse complement strand
TAATGGGTTGAAATTACGTGCTGCCACCACGAAAACAATGCCAATGTAAAGTCAATTAGGGTCCTCTCCCGTGGTGGACACACGGATTCCCTGATTCAATCACGT
>NC_065522.1:694925-712589 GCF_006386435.1 Epinephelus moara | reverse complement strand
ACAAATATTGGGCGTCTATGGACGTATGTGGGGCTTAGGCCTATAGATATGAATATGTAAACGTACGCTCGTTTCTTCTGTTTGCCACATGTGCATATTGACATTAATGGTAAAAAAAAAAAAAAAAAAGTGCCGCCGTGTCCACATATGTTCATGACCACGCACGAGTGTCTGGTAAGGTGGTACTCATAACCTTTCTTCAAGGTTGGCAGGTCTGCGATTACATAACCGCATAAAAGGCTGCGATTTGCGATATAATGTAAATAAATGTTAACGTGTGTGCCTGTGAACGTGACTACTTCTCCTGTAGTGTTTGTTGACATTACGCCCACAAGCTATCCTGGTGTGTGCAGCACGTATGGTCAGGTGACCTCCTGGCGTGCAGCAGTGACCAACACAGACGCTGAAGAAGAGCATGAGCACAACCATGAACAGGCTGAGTTGGAGGTGAAAAAAAAGGCAATGTATATTATATAGCAATACTTTGGATTCAGGTACGGCGACGTTGAACAGAAAGACGTGCTGTGTAAAACTTTAAAAGTTAAAGTCGCCACGTCCCGCGGCAACACGACCGATCTATATCAGCACTTGAGACAGCACAGAGAAAAGTAGGAAGAATGCATACGAGAGAAAGCCGAGCTGAGTGTAACGTTAAAGACAAAGAGACAACTGAAAGAGGCCAGAGCCTTATAACCATGGACTAAATAACAAACTATATAATAACAAATGAAAAATTGAACAACTTTGCTCGGTTTCACCCACTTGACACGCTGCTGTGTTGTGCTGTGGCGTGCTGGAATTTGTCATTTACGTGACAACGCCTGAACGCAACACAGGCTCACTCCTCTGTGTGTACAGTGCTGCGCTGCTGTGCAAGCAGCGTGTTTGACTGTGTGCAGTCTGTTGATGGTCATTTACACACTGTCCATAACAATAACTATGTCAGGTCAGTGCCCCATGATATAATGTAAGGGAAACACTGAATCAAGCAAGAAGCCTAATGATACCCTTTTTTTTTGTTATATTGTAAAAAGTGGATATTGTCCACTCAAATCGCAATCGCACATTTTTATCAAATCGTGCAGCACTACAGTCAAATGGACTATTGGCATTTAATGACTACCACGATGGAGTAAACAATTCTTTGGATGTGTTTTTTTTTGTTTCTTAAGGTGTTTGCCGAGTTCTACAGAGTTGCCAGTAAGAACCTCAAGAAAGACTTCTACGAAGATCTGGACCACCACACCACTCGTCTCATTGACATCTTCAGATCCAGAAAAGGAGTTGTAGGCCAGTCACTTAATCACCTCCTCCAGCCAATCAATATGCAAGTAAGTGTTGTTTCAGATTCTTCATCATTACCACCTTATGTACTACCTTATGTATACTTTGTATAATAACTGCTACTTCTACTACTACAAGTAATTATTTAACTACATCAAGCACTTAGAATTCAATGTTGTAACTTTGCCTTCCTTATATCTTATCCTCTGCTTATTGTTTTTTGCCAATGACATCACCACAACACGCACTGCTGTCCTGCAATGTCTGCCCCTTCATCTGGGAGATAATTCCAGGGAATTCTTCATCAGCTCCTCAGTAAGTACATTCCTATTGATGATCATATGACCATCATACAGTGTACATTTTACGACATCTCAGACCTCAGGTTCAGTTCTCAGATTTCAGAAAAAACATTATTGTTCAGGTGTGGTTAAAAAGACAAAACAAACTTTGTCAAGGCTTGACAAGTTTGAGCCAAATCTGAGCTTCCCAGATGAAGTTGTATCACTATTTGTCCTCCAATAAATCTAAACAACAATGTCATTTTGTCTGATGCCTGAGAACTGAAGTCTGATGTTGTAAAATGTACACCGCACCATTGAGTAGCAGCCTAGGAAAATTAGCTCAAAAATTCAGCACACATTAAAAAAAAAATCTTTATGAATTTTTTAAATGCTTTTTGTTAAGGCTTAGTGCTGAAACGCAGCCATTTCTACCTGTTGTCCATAGTCTTTCAAAAGAGCTCTGTAAGACAATATTCCAGATTGCTGGTTTCTTCTGTGTGATTTTAAATTGTGATTCCTGCAGTCACTTTGATTATAGGAGTGAACACACTATAACCGTGGGTCATAACATCCTACCTAAATTTATTTGTGTTCTTTTATTTTGAATGCAGGATTCGGACACCGAATATGACTTCACCCAGGTACCTGTCGGGGTTCTTTCAGTCATGACTGAGGATATGTCACCAGAGATAAACAGCATTGCAGTCATCCTTGAAGGAAATAATATCATGGATGAGATTCCCACACACGCTCAAGCACTATTCGGCTTAATATACACACTCCATCTGGATTACCCCAAAGGTATGAAGAACACATTTGACTTCATGCAGAAGATACTGTTGAACCTTGGACAACAAAAGCTCAGCCCAAAACGGCAAAAACTAAAAAATGTTCTTTTGAGCTAGATGTAGTAGCTACGGACAGCTATCTACATGAGTGTGGTGTGTGAATGAGTGAGAGTAGATAGGGCTGAACAATTTAACAAAACTTTATTGAATATTTTATGCATTTATTTTTACTGAATTGAATATTATATTTTACTTACTTCTTTTTAATGTTTTGATAAAGATTAACTGTGACAGATTTTTTTGTGTGTGTGTGGAGCTGCAGAGGTCTCCATATTGTCTTCTTCAGAAATAAGAAAACATGTTTTGTATACAACAACGTGAGAATGATCCCTCCCACAAAAATTATGAATCGTCACAATAACTGTATAACTAGTATTATTCAAATTACAGGAGATGTAAGGGGTCAAATAACACTATTTTATTTGTTTTTTTATTTATTTATTTATCATGCCCTCAATTGTTCAGCCAAACTCTTGAGCCTTGATAGTCTCTTTCTAGACATATCAGAATGAACAGCATGTCGATTGTTGTTATGATATGTGTTGTTATTGTTTTTAATATATATTATATAGTATGTCAATATGCTATGTTAACATTTTGCAAGTTTACAAATTAATAAAAAATAAATTATGGTTTTCATAATGCCATTTAGTGAGTTGTTGTTTTTAAGTTAGCTGAACTGAGGTATATTAAGTACATTTTATTTAGAATTAAGTACTGCTCACTTACTTTGGCACAGTATATAAAGTTCATGTGACTTATCTTTATTGAGTTCCTATTAACTTCATTAAAGTGGACTACACTAAGATACGTTAAGTGTAGTGTATTACACATTTCAAGTAATTCCCACTTGTTTTGGCAGAATATATTAAGTTAATGTGACTCAAAGTATTTGAGTTCTAACAGCTTGATTGAATTTAACTATACTGGGATACATTAAGTGCTCACAACTTCAAAAAAAGCTTACAGCTTACTCAAACATAATGATTTCACAGTACTTGACACACTTAAGTTTGTTTACGTACTTTTCCCAAGGTAATCGGTTTCCTAAATTTTTTTAAGTAAACTTAAGTTGTTAGAATTTACAGTGTAAGATTATTGTAATGCCCTGCTCTCTGGTCTTCCCAAAAAGAGTATCTCAAATCTACAATTACTACAGAATTCCGCTGCACGAGTGCTGACGAGGACCAGAGGGCGGGAGCACATTGCGCCAGTTTTAAAATCGCTGCATTGGCTCCCCGTGCGCTTCAGGATCGATTTTAAGGTTCTTTTATTAGTTTTTAGATGTCTTAACGGTCTTGGGCCTTCTTATTTATCTGACCTGCTTTTACCATATCAACCTCCTAATATTTTATGTAGCTCTCTACACACCATCTCCCAAAATCCAGTTATTTTTTGACATTTTCAAAAAGTATGACTATGGTCTACATTAAAAGATCCACATCCTCGACAACATTTCTGACGGCTGTGTGGGAACTGCGCATTGGTCCGACAGCCCATTGGTTCGACATCCCATTGTTCCGACCATATTAAACTCATTGTTCCGAAGTCCGTTCCGAAATCATCACGATGCCCTGTGGTTAAGGTCTGGTTAGGTTTAGGCACAAAAACCACTTGGTTAGGGTCAGGAAAAGATCATGGTGTGGGTTAAAATGAAAAAGAAAGTGACAAACACATAAGCCGTGAGCCTGCTCCGCCTCAAGCCTTCCCAGCTGACCCAGAGCCGGTTGCGGCGCACCATACGCCCGCCGCGAGCCGTTCAGCGCGGACAGTCGGACTAATGGGATGTCGAACCAATGGGCTGTCGGACCAATGACATGGACCCCGGCTGTGTAGCTGCTTACTTTTCATTTTTGGTATGATAAAAAAACGAATCAGATTCTGCCATGAGAACTCCCTCCAAATTCGCGAGTTAGTCGTTGAATGATGTATCTTCCACATTTCATGCCATTCCTCATCTGTAATTTCTACATTAAGTTCTTCCTCCCATTTCACCTTAATATATTTCGTTGAGTGTTTGTTGTTTGTATTCGATCCTTGATATAATGATGAGATTATTCTTATGTTTCTTTCCTGATATGCTTTAGTTATGATTTGGATAACATCATTCGCTTCCCTGGAAGAATCCGATTTAATTTCCTTCTTATAGTAGTCCCTCACTTGAAAGTATCTATAGATTTCGTGTGCATCTAAGTCGCATTTTCTTCTGAGATATTCAAAACTCGCCAGCTCCCCTTTCTCCTCCAAAACACACCAAGCAGTTATTCCTTTTGCTGCCCATTGTTTAAATCTTTGATAATATTTTGCTGGTTTAAAATTACTATCGTAAGCTACCCATTTTAATATCTGTGCATCATTTTGGATCTTATACATTTTCAGTACTTTAAATGACAGATCTAACGTGTGTACTGTTATTGGCTCCATATTATTTTTGAGTTCCTTATATAACTGGTTATCACCAACCATATTTTGAATTGGAATTTGGTTTACTTCTTTTTCTATAACTTTCCATTTTGCTCTAAATTCTGACTTACACCAGCAATATACAGGTCTCAGTTGAGCAGCGTAGAAATACTCCATTAGTTTAGGGAGACCCATACCACCTCTTTCTTTGGGGAGCTGGAGAGTTTTATACCTGACTCTGGGTTTTTCTAGATATCATTCTATCCCAAATTATAAATTGACCTTGGGGGACCTCTATTGGCAGGGATTGGAACATATAGAGAAATCTGGGTAATATATTCATTTTCACAATAGCAATTCTTGAATTTAAGTCTAGTGGTAAGGTAGACCATCTCGTTATATCCTCCTGTATTTCTTGTGTTAAGTTCTTATAATTTGCACCATACAGCTCTGAAATGTTTTTAGTGATCATCACACCCAAATATTTAATTGATTTTAGATTCCAGTTTAAGTTGTATGATTCCTGGATCTTTTGTGTTGGAAAATAGTTAAATGCCAATATCTGAGTTTTAGAAACATTGATTTTATATCCTGAGAGATGGCCATATAATTCTAGCAGCTTCATCAGATTAGGGAGCGTTGTGTTTGGTTGTTCGAGGAAAGCCCAAAAAGCCCAATTTTATGCTCTACATCAACTATTGTGACACCTTTGAGTTCTTTATTTTGTTGAACTGCTTGAGCTAAAGGTTTGATAAAGATTGCAAACAAAATTGGCGACAAGCAACATCCTTGTCTAGTTGATCTCTGTAACAATATTTTATCAGTCAAGTTTCCATTAATTTTTATTCTAGCTGAAGGTTTTTGATATAGTGTTTTAATCAGTTGTACTGATTTATTATTAAATCCGAATCATTCTAGTACTTTATAGAGAAATTTCCAATTAACACAATCAAATACCTTTTCGGCGTTAATGCTGACCAGTTCAGTACTTTGTTTTCCTTTTTGTGCTTGGCCAATTATTTGTAAAGTTCTTCGAATATTATCTTGGGTTTGGCGATCCGATATGAACCCCGTTTGATCTTCGTCTATTAATTCTGCTATAAACGTATTTATTCTTTTGGAGATAATGGATGTATATATTTTATAATCTATTTTTAGTATTGAGATCGGTCTATAACTTTTACATCTGTATTTATCTTTGCCTGGTTTTGGTATGATTGAAATAATTGCTTCTGCCCATGCTGGTGGTATTCTATTTTCTTTTAGAGTACAGTTGAAAGAGGACTGTAGTGCTGGTATCAACTCTTCCTTAAACACCTTATACCATTCTGTAGGATAACCATCACTCCCTGGGGATTTATTATTTTTCAATTAATTTATCGCTTGAATTATCTTTTCCCTTGTAGTGTCTGCTGTTAGTCTTTCATTTTGCCTAGTGCCAATTGATGGTAAATCCAGTTGTTCCAAAAAAGTTCTCACTTCTTCCTCATTTGCAGCAGGAGGTTGCGTATATACTTTTTTATAGAACCTCTGAAATACCTTTTCTATATCTTCTGGTTCGTGTATTATCTCACTGGTGTATGGATCTCTAATTTTTTGTATGGTATTTATTGCTTGCTGTTTTCGTATACGTTTTGCTAAGAGGTTTGTTGCTCTAGGACCAATCTCATAATAATTTTGCTTCAAATATATGTTTTTCTTTCCATATTCGTCGAGTAATAATTCAGTTATCTTCATTTTGGTGTCCTTAATTTGTTCATATATTTTTGGGTCATTTTTTCTTCTGGCACCGCTGCTCTAATTCTCTCAGTGTTACAGAATGGTTTGAAAAAGCTTCACTTCTATTTTTTTTTAAGTAGTGTGGTTTTGGCTATTACCTTTCCTCGAATAACCGCCTTCAAGGCGTCCCATATAATGTGCGGGCCTACTTCTCCATTGCTATTTTCTTCCATATGTTGTCTAATTTCTTCTTTCAAATCTTCCACCAGCCCTTTGTTATTTAGTATTCCCACATTTAGTCTCCAGATTGTTTGTCTTTTCCTTGCATTCAAATTTATTTTTAGAAATAAAGCATTATGATCTGATATATCGGCACCTCCAATCTTACACTCAATCACTCTGTGTCTATCACCCATATTTATGAAAAAGTAATCTATTCTTGAATGTACTTTGTGTGTTGCCGAATAGTGAGTAAAATCCTTTTCAAGAAGGTTGAGACTCCTCCATATGTCTATCATTCCCATTTCTTCTAAAGATAACTTTACACATTTTGATATCTGTTTTTTATTTCCTTTTATACTGGTTGTATCTAGACTATGGTTCATTACTATGTTGAAATCCCCCCCACAGATTAAAATGCCTTCCATTTCTGTTGCGATAACATTAAATAGTGACTTAAAGAATTGTTTATTGTTTTCTGGTGGTGAGTAGACATTTATCAATGGTACAGGTTCATTTTCTAATTTTCCCTTCACTAGTACATATCTTCCCTCTTTATCCTTGATTTCTTTTTCACAAACAAATATAGTTGAATTTGGAATTAGTGTCATAACCCCCCTTCTACGTCCTTGCTTATACGTGCTATAATATGAATTCCTAAAACCAAATTTTTTTAATTTTTCATGCTCTGTCTGGGACAGGTAGGTCTCCTGTAAAAATATAACATTGTTGGCTGGATTTTGGACTTTCTCACCTGCAGAACACAAAGAGTCAGAGTTAATGGTCAACTCCCTGATCTATCTGTATCATCTACTGGCTCACCTCAAGGATGTGTCCTCTCTCCTCTGCTGTACATACTGTACACAAATGACTGTCGCAGCAAATTTGAAAACCGTCATATATTGAAGTTTGCGGACGACACAGTCATAGTGAGCCTGCTGAATAACTCTGTAACTTCACATGGTCCTGAGCTTGATTATTTCTTAAAATGGTGTCAGGAATCGTTTTTTTCTTTTAATGTTTTGAAGACAAAGGATATGTGTGTTGATTTTAGACGTGTGCAGCCCTCATCTCCTGACTTCACAGTGATTGATGGTCAGGCAGAAATTGTAGAGTCCTATAAGTACTTTTCACAGGCAGGTAGGAGGCTTAGTTATCTGTGAGTGTAGCTGTGCTGTAAGTAAACAGTCTGAACTCAGATTAAAGTTTAGTTTTAATTACCAACTCTGTGAGAGGACATGAGTTTAAACCTTCAGACTAACATGTCGCGGATTGAGAAAAATTTCAATCTGTAACTTAAGTTTTTTCTCTGCTTCTTAGCAGTGAGATGGATAAGTCAGAGTTTACAATGAACCTGGGTACAAATCCTAGTTGTGTAAGATTAGTTATTTGTGCTGCCAAAGTTTTTGAGAGCATAGATAGAGAGATGTTGAACTTTTCAAATGATGGTCAGTATGTGTGCTCGTAAATTACCCCTTAAACCTGCAAAGTGCTGGAGAAATGACAGTTTGTAAGTGTGTCTAAATTAAATTTTTATATAACCTGTCACCAAGTTTAAAGATAATAAATATTTATAAAGCAAAATGACTAAAAGCTGACTAAAATGTCAGGAATTTCCGTCTCCTCCGAGAACCGTCACCTTATCGTGGTGGAGGAGTTTCTCCTCCGAGAACCGTCACCTTATCGTGGTGGAGGAGTTTGAGTGTCCTAATGACCCTAGGAGCTATGCTGTCGGGGGCATTTTGCCCCTGGTAGGGTTTCCCATGGCAGATTGGTTCTGGGCGAAGGGTCAGACGAAGAGCGGTTCAAAAGACCCTCCATGATGGACAAAAACAAGGACACGTGTACCCGGCCCGGAGGGTTACCGGGGCCCCACCCTGGAGCCAGGCCTGGGGTTGGGGCCCGTGGACGGGCGCCTGGTGGCCGGGCCTTCGTCCATGGGGTCCGGCCGGGCCCAGCCCGAACCGGCTACATGGGCTCGTCCCCCTGCAGGCCCACCACCCGCAGAGGGATCCAGAAGGGATCGGTGCTATGTGGATTGGGCAGCAGACCAAGGCAGGGGCCTTGGCGGTCCGATCCTCGGCTACAGAAGTTGGCTCTTGGGACATGGAATGTCACCTCTCTGGCGGGGAAGGAGCCAGAGCTTGTAGAAGAGGTTGAGCGCTACCGGCTAGATATAGTCGGCCTCACCTCGACACATAGTTCCGGCTCTGGAACCCAAATCCTTGAGAGGGGTTTGACTCTCTCCTTTGCTGGAGTTGCTCCGGGTGAGAGGCGGAAGGCCGGGGTGGGCTTTTTGATAGCCCCCAAACTCTCTGCCTGTACGTTGGGGTTCACCCAGGTAGACGAAAGCGTTGCTCCCCTGCGCCTTCGGGTCGGGGAACGGGTCCTGACTGTTGTCTGCGCTTATGCGCCGAACAACAGTTCAGAGTACCCGCCCTTTTTGGAGTCCCTGGGACGGGTGCTGGACAGTGCCCCGACCGGGGTTCTGCTGGGGGACTTCAACGCTCACGTGGGCAATGACAGCGGGACCTGGAGGGGCGTGACTGGGAGGAACGGCCTGCCCGATATGAACCCGAGTGGTGTTCAGTTATTGGACTTCTGTGCAGGTCGCAGTTTGGCCATAACTAACACCATATTCAAAAATAAGGATGTCCATCGGTGCACGTGGCACCAGGACAGCCTAGGTTGCAGGTCAATGATTGACTCTGTAGTTGTATCATTTGACCTGCAGCCATATGTTCTGGACACTCGGGTGAAGAGAGGAGCAGAGCTGTCAACTGATCACCACCTGGTGGTGAGTTGGATCAGATGGCAGGGGGGTTCCCCGCGCAGACCTGGCAGCCCCAAACGAACAGTGAGGGTCTGCTGGGAACGCCTGGTGGAAGAACCTGTCCAGATGATCTTCAACTCCCACCTCCGGGAGAGCTTCGACCGCGTCCCGAGGGCAGAGGGGGACATTGAGTTCGAATGGGCCTTGTTCCGCTCTGCCATTGTCGAGGCGACGGTTGCGAGCTGTGGCCGCAAGGCCGCTGGGGCCAGTTGCGGCGGTCGCTGAGGTAGTGAAGCAACTCCGAGGCAGCAGAGCCCCGGGGGTGGATGAGATTCGCCCTGGATATCTCAAGGCTCTGGATGTTGTAGGGCTGTCCTGGCTGACACGCCTCTGCAACACTGCGTGGACATTTGGGCAGTGTGTGGGCAGAGGGTGTGTTCCAACTACAGGGGGATCACACTCCTCAGCCTACCAGGTAAGGTCTACTCCAGGGTGCTGGAGAAGAGGGTCCAGTCGATAGTTGAACCTCAGATTGAGGAGGAGCAATGTGGTTTTCGTCCTGGACACGGAACCGTGGACCAGCTCTTTACCCTCGCCAGGGTGCTGGAGGGGGCATGGGAATTCACCCAACCAGTCCACATGTGTTTTGTGTATTTGGAGAAGGCTTACGACCGTGTCCCCAGGGGCATCCTGTGGGGGGTGCTCCGGGAGTATGGGGTTGGTGGCCCCTTGCTAAGGGCCATCCAGTCCCTGTACCGAAGGAGCATGAGTCTGGTTCGCGTGGCCGGCAGTAAGTCGGACCTGTTCCCGGTGAGGGTTGGACTCCGCCAGGGCTGCCCTTTGTCACGGGTTCTGTTCATAACTTTCATGGACAGAATTTCTAGGCGCAGCCGAGTGGTGGAGGGTGTCAGGTTTGGTGACGGGAGGATCTCATCCCTGCTTTTTTGCGGATGACGTGGTCCTCCTAGCTCCATCGAACAGTGACCTCCAGCTCTTGCTGGGACGGTTCGCAGCCGAGTGTGAAGCGGCTGGGATGAGAATCAGCACCTCCAAGTCTGAGGCCATGGTCCTCAGCCGGAAAAGGGTGGATTGCCCACTCCAGGTCAGGGGGGAGGTCCTTCCTCAGGTGGAGGAGTTTAAGTATCTCGGGATCTTGTTCACGAGTGAGGGTAGGATGGAGCGGGAGATTGACAGGCGGATTGGGGCGGCGTCAGCAGTGATGCAGGCGCTTAACCGGTCCGTTGTGGTGAAGAGGGAGCTTAGCCAGAAAGCGAAGCTCTCGATTTACCGGTCGATCTACGTTCCAATCCTCACCTATGGTCACGAGCTCTGGGTAGTGACCGAAAGAATGAGATCGCGAGTGCAAGCGGCCGAAATGAGTTTCCTCCGCAGGGTGGCTGGGCTCAGCCTTAGGGATAGGGTGAGGAGCTCGGACATCTGGGAGGGACTCGGAGTAGAGCCGCTGCTCCTCCACATTGATAGGAGCCAGTTGAGGTGGTTCGGGCATCTGGTAAGGATGCCTTCCGGACGCCTCCCTTGGGAGGTGTTTCGGGCATGCCCAACCGGGAGGAGACCTCGGGGCTACCCCAGGACACACTGGAGGGACTACATCACCCGGCTGGCCTGGGAACGCCTCGGGGTTCCCGCGGAAAAGCTGACGGAAGTGGCTGGGGAGAGGACTGTCTGGGCTTCTTTGCTGAGGCTGCTGCCCCCGCGACCCGGACCCAGATAAGCGGAGGACGACGAGTACAAGTACGAGTACGAGTAAAACTAGACTAAAACTATGAAGGATAAATATGACTAAAATGGGACTAAAATTAACACTTTCCCTGTGAGAGTATTATTGTTAAGTTGCCAGCCACCACCAGCATTTTTGATCATATTTACTCATGTTTCAAGACCCACAGAATAATTTGTTCTAAGAATATGTAAACAGTATATTCATGAAACTAAAGAAGACACCTTCTGTTTTTAAACAGAAAAAAAACCATTTTATTTTATCTTATTACATTTCTTTCTTATCAACACTTAAATTATCTTTTCAAACTATAACAATAAATGTTCAACAGGACTCAATAACAATTCAAAAGTGCACATATGTTGAAATGCCATTTACAGAACCAGATAAATGACATTGGGTCTCATTCATGAAACGTGAGCAGAAGGAATTTGTGTGTAAACTGTTCGCAGACGGAAATTTATGTGCATGTCCGCATTCATCAATATTTTAGTAGCTCCGATCTTTTCGTAGCTACTAACAAAATCTACTCCTGCTCCTGACCACTCGTAGTGCTTGTGTAAATTTAGTAAAGCACATAAATATTGCTTGTCACTATTGGAAATTACAATTTTAATTCGTATTGCGCTCTGTTATGTACACAATACACAGATGCCTTTGAAACACGTAATCTAAACATGACAAAATATTAAAAATATAACACATTTAGTTAAATTAGTTGGCAATTAGCAGGTTTAAGATCCAGATTAGGTTCATGATTGTGAATTATCTATGTAAATCGACTCAATAGATTACACGTTCTTTCTACATGTTGAATGATGATAATAAAAATATCCGTAAGGACAGCCGGATCACAGCCTCTTTGGCCTCGGTGCCTGGGTTCAGCAGGGGCAGCTGAAAGAATTATTTGAGACAACACGTGTTTGTTTTGTTTTGTTTTTTTGTGGCTTTTTGATCATTTGAATGAATAAATATGATTTGAAAATGTTTAATTTACGTTGTATAAAACAGAGCTTTAGGCTATTAAGATTCAAATAATTTGAAGACTATGCATAAAAAAAGTGCTGTAGGCTATATTTTATCCTTATCATTTGTTAAAATAAATGTTAAATAGCTCTACATTCCGACAGCCATCACTGATTTAGAGTTTATCCATTAGCCACAAAACATCTCCGGTTTCCCGTTCCCACTTCATTCAAAACCCCACAAATGAATCTTCTGTTTGTTTGGTGACCACTACGCTATCAGTGGTGATTTTCAGAATGTATTAGGCTTGTCGCTGTCTCCGTCAGGAATAATTCCTGACAGAGAGGTCTCCCCAATTATGCCAGCGATGTGCTCGTCTGCAGCAGATAGCTGTGACTGTGAGCCTCCTTCTCCTGTGGCTGCTGTATTTTTTTGTGTGTGCTTATGCGTTTCTTTGCCTCCAGTTTCATATCAAACCATTTACGCTTCACCTTCTTTGTACCACGGAGACAACATTAACAGCATCTGTTACCTCCCTCCAGGCCTTCGCTTTGTCTGTCACACCACTACTAACTGAAGAAAATAAAATGTTTTTTCTTAAGTCCACTTCACCCAAAATTATTTCGATCTCCGCTTCGGAGAAATTCTTTTTTCTTTCTCTCTCTTTCTTTACGCCATGACTGACAGGTCGACAGGATGCACCTACACCTCCTTATATGGTGGTCATTGGCTATTCATGGGCGGGGATTTATGCTAATTGCTGAATACCGGAAGCGCGCTGTCACTTTGCGATGGATTGGCATTCATGATCATACACGTGTTTACGATCAAATCTGAGTTTCCCGCGGCGTTCCTGAATCCGGAGTAGGTTTTTAGTAGAGTAGGCTTTTATGTGCAAATCTACACACAGATTTACTCAGTTTTCAAGAATGAGACCCATTAAGTATAAAAAACTGTCTTTACTCACCGAAGGAGATGCAGTCATTCAAAAGATAAAACATACTCCACTAAATAAAAATATCGTTATTATATAACATGTGCAACATAAATTAATGCAACCTTGTCACAAGAAATTATACACTAGCTTATTGCTTTTCTACACTTTTTCCACTTCTTTTCAGAACACCCCACTTTTGAAGCCAATAGTAAAGTGACAACTCTTAACATTTCAAAAACTGTCACTGAATAAACAGGAGGAAAGGCTTAGTCTGTGTCTCTGTGTATGTGAATTTGTGCATGTTGTGTCAGTGTGTGTCTACACAACTTTGAGTGCATCTTTGCATGAATAAGAGCATCGGGCTCTCCAGATTCTTGTACACAAATCTTGATCTTTTGGCAGTGAACAGATCACCTGCATGACTAAAAAAATTCTCACATCCTACAGAAGCTGGGAGACCTGTGTTGATTCTGAGTGACAACTTCTTGATTTGAGGAAAAGAATGAAAAATATCCAAACATCCTGTGGCTGGACATACTAAGTCCTTGTCAAGCTCTCTGATGTCTAAGTTCTCTGTGTTCATGGCTGCAAATAAGTCATCCTCATCAGAGTGGTTTTTGATTACAGGAGCATCATTATCCATGTTGATGGTGAGGTGACCTTTGGTGTAATCTAGCCCTGTGGACAGCCTAGGTCGCATATTTTAAGTTATTTTAGTTTTAAATCTGGTTTTAGTCTAAAGGGGAGAAAATGATGTCCTTTCTCCTTATGGACCTGGAGCACCCTTTCCACAGTGAAGCCAAGGGATCCCCAACACATGTCACTGGGTCAAAGAAACTGTAGTCTGCATTCTTGCTCCACAGTTTCAAATGCTATAGAGGATCTGCTGGTTTTGTTCCAAAGTGCTTGACACTTAGCAAAAGCAGGCGGAGAGAGCCACTTACGTCTCACTGCCAACCTCTACGGGACTGGCATCAGTGGTTAAGACAAGATTCGGGATGCACAATTATGATGTCTTGGAAGTTGGTATTCAAGGCCAGTGTCATCATTCAAAATAGCAGCGACATCTTGATACTCTACCTCTTCTAGAGGACTTTCGTCACCTGGAGCATTCTCCCCCTCTCCATCACTGGCATCTTCCTCACTCTGACCATATAGCGCATGATATGACTGTTGTTTTTCGTCATTTGGAAGGCGAACAAGTTCTGAATGTTTGGCCACGGATCTGCATTTTCCTCCTCTGAATGAGACAGCTTTTCTTTGTCTGCCATGATCTTGAACTGTGTCGTCACTCAATTAAAGGGGGGTTGACGAGAGGTTACAGACCCACCACCGTTCAGTATGCCATGCTATGATTGGCTAGAAACCTGACAGGCAATAGCTGTTGTGCCTGTAAACACAGCTGAATATTAAAAATAAGTATCAATTAGTGTGAATAAAAGTAGCTGTTTGAAGCCCAATGTAATGGGGTAGAACTAAATATTTTTAATCACAAATTTACTTGAGTAAAAAGTATTCTGGAATTTGTATTTCTGGTATGTTGGAAAAAATTACTCAAGTACATGTAATGAAGTAAATGTAATGGGTTACTACCCACCACTGCCCACAGGTATACTCACACACACACACACACACACACACACACACACACACACTAAATGTCTGGACTGATGCACACACCACAGCAAGACTCAACCTACTAAGTTACACATTTGTATCAACTGAGCTTGTGCTGTTTGTAATTTTTAAATATTGTCCTTGTTGTCTTCGCCCAAGGAGTACAGAAACACATGAACACACACACACACACACACACACACACACACACAGGTTCTCCTCTTGTCTGAGTGCCCTCTCCATCGCTCTGCCTCTCTTAGTTAGAGCTGAAGAGGCTTTTTTGTAGCCTTGAAATAAGAAGCCTTTCGCAGCATGGCTGACAGATAGCACCCATGAGGGAGGCTGGATGGCTCTGTATTAAGGTGAGAGGGCTGAGGGTCAACAAGCCCAGGGTGTCTGATTGGATTAGGTTCTGGCTTAATGTGTGTTGGAGGGGGTTGCAAAGAGGTGAGGTGAGATATCTTTTTGTTGCACCACCAAAAGGCCAAAAGTCAGGCAAGGCAAAACGTCCCCGAGTTTGGGCAGTTTTCTATCACAACAGTTATGTTACCATATTTTATACTCTGAATATCATTAAAGGCTTCAGACACGTTGATTTGTTGATTCTGAAGACCCCATGTATAATTTTTCACCATTTGCTTGTGGCTGTTTGCTGCTGTTCATTGTTGTAGTTTTTTAACATTTATTTATTATTGACAGACAAAATACAAACAAAACAAACAAAGGACATACAAATTGGACAATTAATATTGATCTCAATTATCACCATAATCCTCTTCTCTTTGCACTTCCCACAGTACAAACAACAAGCATCTCTCAGATTTATAGAACAGCACCAACAAAGGAAAGACATCGGTTTACAACCAAGTTAGAGGTTTAAGAGAGAGAAAAAAAACATACATACACTCATATACATGCATATCATATTGAAATTAAATAATTTTTCACTGGTGCCCATGTTTCACCATATTCTGTCTCATCATGTTGCAACCTGGAAGACAGTTTTTATTTTATAGTCTATGCTTCAGTGACCCATTCTTTCTGAGTTGGCACTTTTGAGCAAATGCAGTTATTCATGATTATTTTCTTTATTACCATACATAACGAGAGAGAAACCTTTTTATCCTCTAATGAAAGTATTAAAATGCATTGCACTTTTCCATACATCATTCCAAGAAAGGTCTTCCTCTTGTTTGTGTAAATATCTGGTCCATTTTTTTTGCACAAATGTTAAATTGATCATCAATGCTATCATTTAGAATTGAATACCATAATTTGACTATATTTCTATTTAACAAGTCATTGCTGAACATAACATTTTCAAAATTGTGTGTTTAATTGCTCAATGTATCAATCAGAACAGATTTTTTTATAGAATGCTGCAGGAAAACCAGCCTTTTGAACTCTCCCAAAACCTAGATTTTGATATACTCTTTCACTGTCATCCTGGTGTCAAGAGTAGTAAAGGTGTCAATTGGAAACCATCCAGATCCCAGTTTGCTGATTACCATCCTGGGAAAATCCAGCGTTTTGACAACTCAGCCAGATTAACTGCCAGACCCAGGGTCATTAACTATGCTTTTAAGTTCACCACATGCTCTCTTCCTTCTGTCACATCTATGGGAGCCACCTCAGCTCTATCTTGCTCTTACCCTGGTGAAGATGAGATAAGAAATCCAGATGGGAGTCATAAATTCAGGATGATTTCCTGAGTAGAGACAAAGTTTCTCTTGTTAACCAACTTGAAATATCTCTTGAAAGTAAACTAGACATTTTATCCATGTTCTAACATTGTAACTGTGCATAATCCTTGTTTGTTAGTTGAATGATTTTTTTTTTCACTCATAGTATGAGTGAGTTATAATTTCATGTGTTTAATCCCTCATTTAACATGGAGTCATACTGCCACCTTGTGACGATAGTTAAGAAGTGTTCCCGTAGGAATCCAGTATTATATTTTGAGTTAAGATATAGTTGGATTGATTAATCAACTTGTTTTCATTAATATGTGCTGCTTTCTCATTTAGTATGTTGAAGTAACTGCAGACTAGTTTGTGTTTGTGTACGAAAGATTTACACTTGTGTTCCACTGATATATGCGGTATCATAATTGTATTGAATTTAATTTGATGTTAAAAGTTGATTTTGACCATAATGGGAAGAGTATGTGCTCTAGTTTCCCGGCGCGGCGCAGGGTGGCACAGGGTGGCGAACCCCGCGCAGAGCTAGTTTTGAGCAGCGCAACCTGAGGCGCGCTCAGTTTGGTAGTTTGGCAGACCGAGGTGCGCTGAGATGGGTGTGGTGGCGCAGCAGGGGGAGGTGTCGACAGATCCAGCTTGGCGCAGTGAGAGTTTTGTGCCAAAAGGCTTCACTGAAGGTGCCCTAAAAGCTCACCAGCTGAAACCAGCCCTGCGTTCCAATACCCATACTACCACACTATTTAGTATGCCAGAAGAAGAATTAGTGTGTCCCAATACATAGTATGTCAGATGCAGTATGCCAAAAGTACCAGGATGTTCTACTACATCCGGTCACATTTCGCAGTATGCATGTCAGCATGCTTCTTTGGCCATTCTGACCCAAAATCCTTTGCGCAGCGGAAGTTATGTCGCACTGACTGAGCTGCGTGTACAACCAACGCCCACATATAGCACGGAAGACAACAGGACACAGACAACTTTATTGTGATAATAGTATAATCAATGTTAGGGTTCAACTATGACTACAATATAGAAGATTCTACCAGTATAGGCTGTGGTGTAAGTGTGGTATAAATAATGTATGAATATGACTAAATATGAATACACTATGGGCCAGGTATGAGCAGTATAGACTAGTAAATATATAAATAGTAAAAGTCAAATACATATTAAGTA
>NC_065522.1:692612-694516 GCF_006386435.1 Epinephelus moara | reverse complement strand
TTGGCACGCGTAATGGAAACCCAACTTGATTCGATTAACACAGCTGCAAACTAATGAGTACACATCCCTCTCAGCCAACCACAAACAGCCACAGCATCAGATATGGAGTATATATTCAGCATCTGTCATCTTAGAAAAGTCAAAAGAAAAGAAACAGAGTGAGACTGCGAGAGAGAAAGAGAGCGCGTGCGCACGAGAGAAACGCAACATTGATTTACAATTGTGTTGACCTCCTCCCAGACTACTACAGTGACGACAGTGTTTGAAAGAAGAATCTGAAGTACTGGGTTACATAGCACATTCTAACTATCATAAATTTAGCCAGTTATAAAGACTCAAAGAACTGCTCTGACATATAATAAATGCTTAATTTCTAAAACGGAATAATGCCAGTACTTCAGATTCTTCTTTCAAACACTGTCGTCACTTTGGCATGGAAGTATAAAGCATTATGAATGCTGAATTTATAATGCATTATGTAACCACTTATAATACTTTATAAACCTTGTTATAAGTTGTCATACATGATTATAAACATTTATAACGACGTTTATAAAGCCTCATAAATGCGTTATAATGTCTTATGAATGTGCTCATAATGCATTATAGACCTGACCTTTAAGTAAAGTGTTACCGAAATAATCACCCCGGCATTTAATATGCAAAATGGGGTCAAACCCCGGTGGCTAGGTGCCCGGAGGCTATTTTCCACCGGGCGACTATTTGGAAATATAGCCTACGGTATGTGACAATAATCATATGTGTATAATAACAGTAGAAGTGTGACTAATGATAACAGCAGCAGCAGCAGCAGGAGGCATCTAGCAGGACCATGGCAGCTCTTGTAGGCTGAAATCAAGACGATCACATTAACCAGTGCGCAATCATCAGACTTGACAATTATCACGGGAAAACAATCTTTGTTATATCGAGATAACGAGATAATTAATTCGTTATCACGAAAAAACAATCTTTGTTATATCGAGATAGCAAAATAATAAGTCGTTATCATGAGATAACAGTGCACAAAAAAATAAATAAATAAATAAATACACAGCCATTCTCGTATTCCGTACTGGACAGCTATGTTGTCTCTGTAATAATACGTCGGTTATGCCCAGGTATTGAATCAAATGTGTTTTAAGACATTTTTGCTTAGTTCACCTTATTGTCTATTTGTCTCATCGTGTTTCATGGACACGGCGATGTGAATAGCGCTGTTTCAGCTCATTTCTGCTCACTTTTGAGGACTTCCGGGTCTGTTTTCCTCTGCTGAATGAAACCATGGCGACACGAAATGCGGGTACCTTATTGGTGTAGCGCGATCACGCGACGGCCGTGCCACCACTCACGTACCAAATCTCATTACGCTCAGGCAGAACAGATCATTACGCTCAGACGGAACAAGTGCCGTACCGACTTTAACCTCTCCCGAATTGATCATTTTGTCGATAGCGCCGTAGGCTCGCTGCGAACAACACTCGACTCTGTAGCTCCTCTTAAAAAGAAGTTAACAAAGCAAAGAAAGTTCGCTCCTTGGTATAACTCTCAAATCGGTAAGTTAAAACAAATATCGCGAAAATTTGAAAGGAATTGGCGATTAACCAAACTGGAAGAATCTAGAGGGGCCTCTGCAATGCCAGAGCAAACTATTACTCAGCATTAATAGAAGAAAACAAGAATAACCTCAGGTTTCTTTTCAGCACTGTAGCCAGGCTGACTGAGAGTCAAAGCTCTGTTGAGTCTTGTATTTCTTTAGCCCTTAGCAGTAATGATTTTATGAGCTTTTTTAATGACAAAATTCTTACTATTAGAGGCAAAATTCATGACCTCCTACCCTCAGATAGTACCTATCTAACCTCAAACACAGCTGTAAGACCTAATATATATTTAGATTGCTTCTC
>NC_065522.1:674198-690598 GCF_006386435.1 Epinephelus moara | reverse complement strand
CCCCGTTAAAGGGTTTTTTTTGGGGAGTTTTTCCTTATCTGCTGTGAGGGTCCAAAGGACAGAGGGATGTTGTATGCTGCAAAGCCCTGTAAAGGCAAATTGTGATTTGTGATATTGGGCTTTATAAATAAAATTGATTTTGTGATTTGTGATATTGGGCTTTATAAATAAAATTGATTGATTGATTGATTGATTGATTGAATTACGACCCCGATCACAGGACTCTTGCGGGGTTATGAGCTACGAACTCCAGCTGATTAGCTGAACATGTATCGATCTTTTTTATGAAGTAAAGATCGTGTAGTCCCCAGATGTCAGAGCGGAAATCAGTTTCTGTGAGACTTTTTCTGATTCACCTTACGGCCTAATATGGGCAGGGCCAGACAGAGCTTAATGAGCTTCTCCACCTCCGACAGCATGGAGCGGGTTTGGGGCTGCAAGGTTTGCAGGATGGACACAACATCCTGGATGCCAAGGCTACTGTATGTAGTCAGGCAGGCTGCATATCACATCAAAAGCATAGATATATGCATTAATGATATGAAAGAGATAAATGTAAGTCAGACAAATTGAGTTTAAATTCAGATTCTTATTGAGTTTAAATTCAGATTCTTTATTTTTTTAAAGCGTAATGCAGTGGGTAGGGAGGCTGGGGTGTGGGGGTGCGGATGGGAGGGGATGCGGCTGCACCCCCCGCACCCCTAGTTCCAACGTCTATGCCTCCTTCTAGTTATACTCTTTATGCTTTGACCCATTACGCCCTTATACTCAGTTCATGCGTAACCCTTTCTTTTCTTACGATCGAAATTATTTTAAACTTTTAAGTTTTGCTCGACACGTCCAGGATTGTCTTGTCTGTCCTGAGTTTTCTTTCTTTATGTCTGTGCCTTCAGTAACATTATACCTGAAGCGACAAAGCCAGCCGATTGCAACAATTTTTTATACGTGGTAATAATAACTTTGATAATAATATCGAAAGGCCGACAAGATTGTTTTCAACCTTATTATAAGCAAGTAGCCACAGCCAAATAGAGGAGCTTCTATTCAACCTGCAGCTCCATCAAAGATTCATCGGATCCAGCGGCTGCCAGCCACTTGCCAAAGTGTACGCAGAGCAAGGGCTCTTTTGCCAAACCAAGAGACTTTCCGCAGCACTAAAATCACCGACGTGTGAGGACCACCTAAAGGACACTGCCATCAGGCTCCACTGCTCCCCACTGCTGCATTCCAGTTTGCATCCCCCTGCTGGGAGGCCGTGAAGTGAAGCCGGGAGTAGCCAGTGGCAGTTTGGGGTCCCCAAGAAAAGTCCGGTTGAGTCAGCGCTTCTAAAAGTACGCAAAAACCCCCTCACCTGATACAGCCTGTGTTGTGATAAGAGTTGATGTCGAATAGGAGACTTAGTTATTCTGATCTTAATTTAGGTTTTGTTAGGTAAATGCTAACAAAAAGTGTTCTCTTGTCTTAATCCATTTATACATACTGTTGATTTTGTGTCATTTCATATCTATTCATTTATTCAATTGTTGAACATTTAGCCCTAAATAAATCTTCATTTATCGCCAATTTGTTGGCTGTGGATATTTCTTTTGAGCAGGAACTAAGATCATTGTATAGAGAATTCATAACCCAGGTATTGAGATTGATTTATTACTGATAAGTGTACTGACAAATTAATAATTGGTTTTCGGAGTTATTAATTTGATTAGTCACTTCCCTCCATCAAAGGGTGGTGCCCCTAAATTTATGACGAGTGCAAACATTTTCTAAAGGTATTGCTCCTGCAATGCTGTAAGGTAATGTAGTTTAAGTATTCACTTTTTGGAATATTATGTTCAGTGATTAATTTATTAAAGGTTTTAAAAGCTTAGTTACTCCATTATCCTTCCATTTTTTTCCAATTAATGACCTTTTTGTTCACTGTTATATTTGAGTTCTGCCATAATGGTTGGTTTATTGAGGTATCTGTGTTAGCTCCAAGAATATTTTTGCATGACTTTAAAATGTTGAATGACACTTTAATGGGGCTTCTATTATTTCCTTAGGAGGTGTTTTCATGAAATATAGATATTTTGTGTCAGTGTTTAAGTTTTGTAACAAATTCTCTTTGAGTCTTTGATCACACAGGGATCAAATGACATATTTATTTGCTGAAGACCAAATGATTAATAAGAGTGAAAAAAAGTTGGGAAGCTGCAGTCCACCTTTTTTGTTTGGCCTAGACATCCTCAAGTACGAACATCGTGCCTTTTTACCATGCCATATAAATGCTGAAATTGCATTATGTAAATCATCAAACCAGGCTTTTTGTATTGTAACAGGCAACATTCTCAGAATGTAGTTGACAGTAGGAAGAATATTAATTTTTACTTTATTCACTTGACCCCAGAAAGATATGGGAAGACTCGACCAACAATCAATATTTGCTTTTTTTTTTTTTTTATTTACATCCGTGTTTGATAGATACTTGATGTAATTCTTAATCCTAGATATGTTATTTCTGTTTGTTTCCATTTTATTTTAGTATTCCCTACACATGATACCACAGGTTTTGTTTAAAGGCAGCAACTCACATTTCTTCCAATTAACTTTGTATCCTGACAGTGAACCATATTGAATAATGGTCTGATTGAGATGAAAAACTGAGGGTTTCACATCCGTTAAATATAAAATTATATTGTCACAATACAATGATATTTTATAAATATATTCAGATATCTTATATATTATTTTATTTTATTATCAAGACTTGCTTGGAATTTTTTAATTTTCCTTCGGGGATATATAAAGTTCTATTCTATTCTATTCTTTTCTATTCTATTCTGTGCTATTCTATTATGGTATTTGATGATATTTCTTGCACATTAGAGGGTCTTTACCTTTTTTTAATGAAGTAATGTAATATGCAAATAATTAAAAAAGGTGAAGGTCTTCCATTTTCAAATGATGTCTGATATGTCTGCAAAAGAAGGGGCATTAAATCCTCACTGAACTCTTGATAGAACTCTGCGTTGTAGCCATCGGGCAAGGGAGATTTGTTTTTAGCAAAAGAGTTAATGGCTTGATTTACTTCAAATATAGTTAATGGTTGTTCTAATGTATTTTTACCTCTTCTGTTAAGCAGGGAGGATTAATATTATCTAATTTAAAATATTGTAATGACCCAGGGTTATCATCACTGTCAGACCTGTAGAGATTTTTGTAAAATTCTGCAAACGTTTTATTTATTTGATCTGGATCAGTGGAAATTGAGTTATTTGGTAAACTGATGCAAGAGATGGTATTTTTAGTCATCTGTTTTTTAAGTCTTGCACCTGGCAGCTTTCCTGCCTTCTCCCCACTTTCATAATAATTCAGTTTTGCTCTCTTTAGTTTATTTTCAATTTTGCTTCATATATCATCATATTTCATTTTTGGTTTGCACAGTTCAGTCCATATTTCATCCTTATATTCATTTAACAGTGAACTTTGTTACAGCTTATATTTGTTAACAATTTTCCTTCATCTTGTTGCTGCATGCTATTCTTAAAGCTAGCTAGCTTGATTAATTCCCCTCTAAAACATCATTTTAAAGTTTCCCATATCATTAGAATATTGTTAATGGAGTTTGTGTTAATATCCATAAATGTTTGAATTTACTCACTTATTTACTTCTCAATTTCTGGATCTTCAAACAAAGAGTTATTGACCTTTCACTGTTTATAACACACTTAGTCATATTTTTAACAATATCTTGAAAAATCAGGAATAAGTCGATTCTTGAAGTTTGATGTCTTCTGGGGTAGAAAGTATAATCTCTGACATCACTGTGCAAAGTTCTCCAGATATCTAGAAGTGTGAAAGCTTGCATTAACTTCAGTAATGTAAATACAGATTTTTTTGGTTGACTTATCTTCCCACTCTTGTCAACTTGTGGATGTAATGCTAAATTTAGATCTCCCCCTAATATAATTGTTGAATTGCAAAAATCTAATAATTTACTCCCGATTGTCCTGAAAAATGTTAGACGTGTTGGTGCTCTACTTTTACCAAAGTAGAGTTGTTGTATAATAAAAAATAAACCTCCCTGAGGGGTCTCTTAATACATTATTGACTCTGAAGTTTAATTTCTTATTAAATAAGACAGCAACACCAGCCCTCTTTAAAGTTGTCCAGCAACAAGTATCTCTCCAACCCATTTTCTATTGGGTTTGTTTTCTGTTTTTACAGGCGTTTCTTGGAAAAAGACGATGTCTGGGGTAAATCTTTTTAAATGCTTTAACATTTTACCACATTTAACCTGATTATTAGCACCATTCACATTCCAAGATATAATTTCTGATTTTGTGCTGTTCATTAAACTTCAAAATAAGTATAAAACAAAATAGCAGGTTTCTTCTCCTCATTGTCAAATAAAAAAGGATGCAATGCAACAGTATGGGTAGCACACAATAATATCCCTGAAACTGCTAAGAGGTAGGCTACATATCTTCTCCTCTTCGTTCTCACCCTCCCACTACAGGGCTCAAAAGGGCACGTGATTGCACAATGCATTGTGCGCCATTTTTGCGCTTATTGTTGTTTTGTTTACGTTGGTAAGAGAGAGAAAAAGCGAAGTGAGAAGCGAGAAAGAGCACAACAAAAAATGGACCGGGCTAAGGAGAAGTCTGTCGGACGGTAGCCTAACGAGACAAGCTGGACCCTGTTCCAAAGAAATTAAGAAAAAAAGGTGGAGTGGATCCCCACGAGCACTGAAACTGGATTCAGAATTTAAATGACCTGTCACCGTTGTCTGAAGCTAGTCCTCTATCTTGTCAACAGAATAAGCTACTATACCGGTGATTAATTTAGGAATGCCAAGTCTTTAAGGGCTCATGGTCAGTCAAAACTATGTGTGGGGGGAGAGAGAGAGAGAGAGAGAGAGAGAGAGGGTGTGCTTTCATTTTGCTTTGTTTGCTGCCCTCTGCTAATGTTAGCTTGGCTAACGCTAGCAGCCTACTAAATGCTGCGCATGAAACAACATAACACATGCTTTGATACTAACTTACCGGTGTGAAAATGCAGTGAACACACCGTGTCGGGTGATCTTGCTGAAAGTGAGGTTTGGTCGTCTCACAGCTGCTATCCAAGCCATTCGGCGCCTCTTGGTTAGCTCAGAGATCCAAGGTCCCTGGCCTTGTTTCCAAGTGGGAAAAGAGAAAAATCTCAGCCCATCGATACTTTTTCCATAGCGATTGTGAGAACAATTGTGGCAGTTAACTACACAGCAAGTCTGGACCATTTTATATTGCTAACGTTAATGTTAATTCGCTAGAAGAACAACAACAAAGCACAACCGTAGCTTCGGGCAACATAGACATACTTTCCAATTGCCCGCTAAACCCACAATGCATTGCGGTTTTCTACTTCCGCTACGTCACCCTTTCGAGCCCTATAGCTCACTCTCCCCTCCACTCCCCTCCCGTCCTCCCTCACACCCAACCCCAGACATATACTTACACAGAAGGGGCAACACATAAAGGACAAAATACTAACAACAAATACAAATAAGGAGAGAAAATTGTACATAAATGTCCATGGGAGAAACTCCATTATCTGTTCTCCTCGGCTGTCCTTTGTTGGGACCCCAGCCATGTGTTTAAAACAATAGAGATGCCCTAACAAAACCAGCCAGTCTAAGAACAAAGGAAATGCACTAAGCTTCCATCGGTCCGGTAACTATCAAAGGTGTAAATCACTTTTGAAATTCAAACTCTTGCGCCCTATTGGGTGACAGCACCCATGTCCAGGTGGAGTCAGGCGGAATCCCTTCTGACATCACTGAGACTTTAATTGCCGCTGCGCGCTGAAGCCCCTCGCAATCCCCGAGTGACGAGTTGCTTGAAGGAAGCCAAAGCTTTCTGTGCGCAAGTTACTGCTAGGGAGTACCTCAAACGTTTGAATTCAACTGACCTAGGCCGCCCTTTTGTTTCTTGATGCGCTGGACGAGTAAAGAAACCTTTTTCTTTTGTGACCATTGAGTTTCTCCACGGCCGCTGTTACCTCCCGCTAATTACGAGCGCCCGCTCTCCTCTTCTTTCTCTCTCTCTCTTTTTCAACTAACCTACACGCACACTCGCACGCACACAAATGTACACCTTATACCTGTGGTAAAGTCACACATTTCCCTGTGAGCAACTCCTTAAGAGCAGTTTGCCATTACCATAGTCTACACACCTACATGTGTTGGCACAGCTACTTTGTTAGAGTATACAGTGTGTTTGATCCTGCTGGACGCCATCTTGTTTGTGCTTTAAAGGTGCACATGAGGCCAGCGGTTTTATGACCCATTGTCTTGCTCTAGTATCCCACCTCAGTACTTGGGGACGTGTTACTCGTCCAGAATGACATGGATGCAAGGTCACAGTGACCTTTTACTTATGACCATTAAAATCTAATCACTAATCACTTCACACAAGTCCAAGTGAACGTTTGTGCCAAATTTGAAGAAATTCCCTGGAGGTATTCTTGAGATATCTGCTACGGCTATCGCTGCTGTGGAGGCATAAAAATCAAAATTATCACTTTGGCAGAGAGCGATGGGAAAATTATATAAATGTGCTTTGGGAAAAATCTAAAAAAAATCTAGTTTCTCTTTAGGCAGAGTAAATTGAGAACAGTTTCATTTAGGACAGATCAATAGACCCACATGTTGCAAAAATGTCAACTTAAGCTTTGTGTTTTTCATATAATTTAGCTTTTTTTTTTTTTTTATTATTATTATTTTTAATCTTTCATTGTCAGTCGCATCACAAAATGGCATTCATTTGTCTTCACAGAATAAATGGATTAATTTTGCCTCGTCCAGCTGATGCTCTGATTTATCGAAATTAATTGAATTTGCAGCAAAATTTTAAAGGCAGGGACTGTGCCATGGTCAGAGGCTTGACAAACTGTAACCAGAGATTTACAGGCCAAGGTGTAGTGCTGAAGGCTTAATAGACTGCAGAGGTGGCAGGGTGGGGGACAACTGCTTCACTCAGCATGTGAGCACACACACACACACACACACACACACACACACACACACACACACACAAAGGTGGACTGTTGAGGATTAATGCCCTCTGCCCTCTACTGACATTGTCTTAATTTATACCATGTTAAGGTACAAAACTGGCCTGTACTGTCACTGTATCACTGTCAACTGTTTGCCAGTGATTCAGCTGTAATGAATACCTAACTAAATGATAGCAGTGTGAAGTGTCAATATAACTTTAATCATCCCTTAATAGAGCAATTTGCATGAGAATGTGAGCAGTGTGTTCATTTACGCGGATAACAATTACTACAATTTAATGTGGCTGCCCAGGGCGCATGCCAAGTCACTGTCCCCCCATGTCCAGTGTCCTGAATATTGTATAAAAGCAGGGGACCAACAGAAAAAAAGAAAAGACAAAAGAAAAACTCTGTCAGATCACTAAGGGGCAGATTTAAAAGGCATGTTAAAGAGAGGACAACAAGCTGCCAGAGTGTACCACAGCTTCATTAATGCAGAGTAAAGAGCCGGGGGCTGCAATAGCAAATACGCAGAATGACAGCATTTGTCATAATTATCTCTCTTTTTGTGCCATTTGGCCAGGCATGCAGTTGTTTGTTTTGGCACTGACACTTTAAACTGGGAAATGTTTGAAGAAAACACCTGACACAAAGAGCAGTGAAGGTTTGACGGCAGCTGATGCAGTGAGAAGTCAGCATGTGTGGACTGCATGTGCATCAGGATCATACACATGATGCTGGTCTTTTATTAAAAATAAGGAAAGCAATTTGTTCCTCAGTTATCACCCACAGATACACTACAAACAAGTTTTCTGTTTTTTTAATGTACATATTTGACTGGAGTAGCAAGTGTTAACAGAAGAACAGCTTGTCCACTCCTTGAGTTGATGTGATTCTGAATAATCTATCTTGTACACCAAATATGCATAGTCACAAAGCAGAGCATGATGAATGATGAACAGAGAGACCCCAAGTGTGTTCAAGCACCTGCTCGTTTGGCCTCTGACTAGATAGGTGCTGTTTTTGGAATATATTGTTTTTTTCCATTTCTATTTCTAATTTTATATTTGAATTTTTAAGTTTGGCCCATGGCATCAATTCTCAATTAAAAGAGTGTTACATTTCAGTTATAATTCTGCGAGACTGCAGGAGCCCCTGTCTGTCCCTATGCTACTTCCCCAGTTGTCACAGCCACCACGGTCAACGACTGCCTTCATAGACAGCCAGTTAACGATAGCGTTTGACCTAAGCCTCAGTATTGCTGGTAACTGTTGTGAAATCAAACAACTATTAAAACAATACAGCAAAACTAACTTAGGCAAAAACCCACAATTAAGCTTAGTGATAACCAAGCTAGTCTGGTGTAAAATCACACTGTATCCCTCCATTTCTCTTGCAGATTCAGGTTTATCAAATGCCTGGTGTGAGCAGAGACAGAGCTGAAGTGGATTAAATTTAAAAGACGCGAATTAAATCTTATTTAAGAGCCAACAGGAAATAAAGCAAACATTTATTGGATCACAAGTTAAATAAAAGGGCTTTTATGAGAAAGTAACAAGAGAAAATATAAAAATAAGCCCCGCAATAAGGCAAAGCTGACTAAAGACAATGTTTGACATTTTTTAATCAATACATGTAATAAATAGTTAATTAATTATCAGAATTGTTGGCAATTGAATTAGTTTCATTTGAAAAATCAGTTAATCCCCTAACTGCTGTGTCCTTAGACATTTTGATCAGATTTCACACAATGATGCACACTGAGACTAAAATGAGAAAAAAACAAAACAACAAATTACAGTTACCACCTTGTGGTTGTATGCCTCCGCGCACCAGTCAAGTTTCTCTCAGTTTACATCCATGTCTGTGAAAACATAGATGCTTCCCACACAGAAGATCTATACAATCAGCATATTAGTGTCACCAGTTCAGTATCTGACCAAATGTCTCCCCTTTCTGTTCCTGAGATACGACATTGAGTAATAGGCAGAAAAGTGTTCTTGTAGAATATTATAATGTCACAGCAAAGTTGATCCTTTTGGATATAAAACATCATCATTTCATCAATTTATCATATAAGACATTTGTGTGAAGTTTTGTCATAATTAGCATAGGAATTGTTTAATGTTATAGCTAAAAACATGTGTTGTGAGGTCACACAGACCTTGACCTTTGACCTTAGACCACCAAATATGAATCAGTTTATTCTTACGTCTGAGTGGGCGTTTGTTTTAATTTGAAGAAATTCTCTTAAGGTGTACTTGGCATAGTGCATTCTCGAGAATAAAACGGAGGCAAGGTCAAACTGACCTTGACCTCTGATGACGAAAAGCTATTCAGTTCATTGTTGAGTTGAAGTTGACGTTTTTGTCAAATCTGAAGAAATTCCATCAAGGTATTCATGAGATATCCCATTTACAAAAATGAGACAGATGCAAGGTTGCATTGACCTTGATTTTTGACCTAAGACCACCAAAATCTACAGACTTCTTCACCGAGTCAAGTGAATTTGTGAGTTTGTGCAAAATTTGATGTTCCAAGTTTTAACCCAGCAGGCCAATGGGAAAGGCCCTTCGGCCAACAAGTCACCAGGATGCCATCGCTATCCATTTCACAACTAAAATATGTTGAGGGGGAGCTGGACTTGGCTCAGTCGGGGGCTCCGAATGCCTGAGATCACATTGGTCTTCCAGTCAGCAGGAGGAGAGAAAGCATCGGTCTGAGAGGATTAGCCCAAATCCTTGCTGATTTTTCTTTTTCTGTGGGTTGAAGAGGAGCCAAATCAGAGCCAAATGTCCCAGCCAGCTGCCAAATGAGCATTATGCAATCTCTCCCTGATTGTCTGGGTTTTTGGGGCTTTTTGTTTCCCTGAAAGGCTTCTTGTTCAGAGATGGAAATCCAAATGATACGGGGGCCACAATAATGCGCCTCAGGTCACCTCAGCCATGCAGATGAGTGCTTTCAATGAAGATCCTGAGTTTCTTCAAAGTCAGATCTCCATAACAGACAACAATCAATCTATTCATGCTGCGCCCTGCACTCCACATGCACTGTGGAGCTGCCTTTGGTGAGGCAGCACAGTCTGATCACTTTCAGCAGCAATCTCCATCAGCATCCATCTACTTGGAAGTGAATAAGCTGTCCTCCCTTTTTTACTTTGCCTCTTTACCCCCCTCTCTAAAGCATTTTGGATGCTGAGACTGGAGGAGCATTAACCTTGACGTCTCTGAATGTCTGTGCTCTATCCATGCCCTGCATAGCCCATCACAGAGAGAGAGAGAAAGAGAAATACTTCAAACCAAAGGGAGAGACTTAGTGGGGGAATATAGTAGATGGAAAGGAAAGAGTAGGTGCAATTCTAAGAGTCATATCAGAATCAGAAACAGCTTTATTGGCCTAGCATGTGAAACAGAAATGTACAACTCCTCTAACTTTCCACCACATATGAATTCGGCACACATCTCAGTTGTCCTCAAATCTGACAAGGATTCTACTCTCTGCTCACGCTACCACCTTTTATTACTCATCAATACGGGCAACAAAATTGTCTTCAAAGTACTATCTATGACACCAGGAAAAGTCATCTATATCATAATTCACTTGGACCAACTGGTTTCATCAAAAGTAGGTACTCCTCAAATTATACACACTGCCTATTCAACCTAATCAATGTATTCAAATTTAGGGGACCAACACATCTATTATATTAGATGCACAGAAAACATTTACCCCTGTAAAATGGCCTTTTTATTTCCAACATTAGATGTTGTTGGGGTTTTTTTTGGATGTCAATAATTATATGGATTCATTTTTTTTTTTACAACTCACCCATCAGTAATCACCAATGCAATGACCTCATGTTTCACACTAAACCACAGCACGAGAGACTTCCAGTTTGGCTCATGACAGGGTAGGCAGCAAGCTGGGGGAGCTCTGTTGAAATCCTAGTTAAACTTTGACAAATTGTGAAAGTAACTACTGCAGCCTCAACCTTCACCTCCTAAGATGATGTTAAAACCCAAAGCCAGCTGGAACCCGGCCCAGGACGAGCGGAGAGAAGTGACGAGTCGAGATGAAAATCTGTTAGAAGCTAATGCTAGCCGCAAGAACGTGTGCTCCAAGGGCGGTGACGGCGATGCTAGCTTGACCCGACCCGAGCCGACATGGAGACGCTGCTGGGCATGGAGGAGAGAATTATCTTCAAACTATCCGCCCAATTATCTGCTGACCGGGCCATAATTGATCGACACAACAAGACCATTCAACAAATGGAAACCTCCCTAAATGACATGCAGACCAGACTGATGGCTGTCGAATCCACCTGTGCAACAATGACCAGAGAGAATGAAGCCCTGAAGCTGAAGGTAGATGATTTAGAGAACAGATCAAGATGGAATAATATATTTATATCCCTCTACAGGTCCTGCCCATCCCTCACAAGCTACCTGGGTTTCGATGGTAACTCTGGAATCTATTCTATGTCAGGTCTTTTTTAATCTTCTATGTTAAATGACCACAACAGTTAATCACAGTCAATACCTTGAGGTTCACTTTGTCTCCTTAAATGTGAAGGGCATAAATGCGAGACTGAAGAGGCAGAAGATAGACTCCTACCTAAAACATTTAAAGGCAGATATTATTTTTTTGCAGGAAACGCACCTAAAACAAGAACACCTCAATTTACTTAAAGGGAAATTTCGGTTTATTTCAACCCGTCTCCTATCGTCCTAAATTTGTTTCAAGTCATATCGTCCTAAATTTGTTTCAAGTCACTAGTGACATAGAAATAATTGTTAGCATGTTAGCCGTTAGCCTAGATACAGCCGTAGCGTCAGACCTGTTAAAACTTAAAATTGAACGGGCATCCTTTCAAGTGCAAAGTCAGTCCACTAAACAAGCTTTTTCTCCACAAAGACTGCCTCATATCATTAGGATAAATGTCAAAGAACATATAGAAAACGACATGTAAACGTGTTGTCTTACCTTACAGCTAAGGCTGCAACCGGTCCCATTCCTTGCAACAGAGGTATTCCTCTTCTGTGGGCATTGGGGTACAGCATTCACAGGTAACGTTACACCGATCTCCAGAGCTAAATCCTTCCAGCAGCCATTCCTCCTCTGTCGTCCTCTAACGTTACCTGTTGTGCCTCTCTCTCTCTCCTCCTCCATTCTTCAATTTCACAAAGCTCTTCGTCAGTGTATTCTGGCTCAAATAAATAAGGGCGGCCATCGCCTCTCAATGTGGAAAGCCTATATACTAACATTCCACATTTAGGTGGTCTTCAGAGTTGTTGTCTTACCTTACGGTGTGTTTACTGTTTACCTCTGCTTCCCAAAGCGCGGCCGAAATATCGCGAGAACAAGCAGCGATCTCATACCGTGCCTGAAATCTTGCGAGAATAAGCTGCAGCAGCTGCAAGGCAGAACCAGACAGTAGCCTGAAAGGATCATTCATTTATTTTATGAAAGATTTATACAATAATGGCTGACTTTTTGCCAGACTTGGAAGACTTGGAATTTGATTTTGCAGAGTTTGATGGCCGCCCTTATTTATTTGAGCCAGAATACACTGACGAAGAGCTTCGTGAAATTGAAGAACGGAGGAGGAGAGAGAGAGAGAGGCACAACAGGTAGAGGACGACAGAGGAGGAATGGCTGCTGGAAGGATTTAGCTCTGGAGATTGGTGGTGTAACGTTACCTCAATTTTTAGTTTTAACAGGTCTGACGCTACGGCTGTATCTAGGCTAACGGCTAACATGCTAACTATTATTTCTATGTCACTAGTGACTTGAAACAAATTTAGGACGATAGGAGACGGGTTGAAATAAACCGAAATTTCCCTTTAAGAGAAACTGGATAGGCTACATATTCCATTCCAAATTTGGGGCAAGGGCCAGAGGAGCAGCAATTCTCATACATAGGGATGTCCCTTTCCAGGCTGAAGAGGTGATTACCGACCCAGGGGGCGATATGTAATTCTATGTGGCCAATCATTCTACTCCCCAGTTATTCTGGTGTGTGTCTATGCCCCAAACTGTGATGACGGACACTTTTTTGACAAACTTTTTTGCAGCGACACCCAGCTATAACGCATATAACCTTATCATGAGAGGCGACTTTAATTGTGTCCTAAATTCCACCCTGGACAGATCTTCTACCAGAAAACAATCTCTTTCACAATAGGCTAAAATTATAAATGATTTCATTGACAGGTCAGGCTTATCGGACGTCTGGAGATTCAAATTTCGCACACCATACATATACACGTATCAATTACTTTTTGGTAGATAAAAGGTTATTAGGGACAGTCACCTCATGCACCTACCACAGTATAAATGTGTCTGATCATGCAGCTGTCTCGTTTAAATTGGAACTGCCCAACTATTAGGCTTGGGTGATTGGACGAATATATCGCCAATCGCCCATCGGCTGAGTCCATCACGGGTTGGTTTCATTTTTGGCGATTTTTTGGGCGATTTTTGTCATTTTATTTTGCTAAATTAATGGTCTGTCTCCACAGAATTCAACTCGGTACATATAGTCCATAATTACTACCTAGAGCACAATTCAAAGTGTGTGCGTATTGGAACTGGCAGCTTCACACTGATTTCCGACGAGTCTTTCACAAAACACGTCAGTGATGGCGGAGCTGAAAGTTACGGCCGGGGTTCACCGGGCACGTCAGCGGCGCGTCACGTCTGCAGCGTGAGTCCCGTAGCAGCTTGCCCCCTGTTAATCAATTTCAGCGGCTGCACCGGCAACGGGAGCGGCGCGACAACCCCCATCTGCTGCGCGACAACTCTCTATTTTAGGCAGCTCTTCTATTTTTGTCTCGCTACGCAACCCTCCAGCAGATAAAAACTACATGAAATAGTGTGCTAAACGAGCACAATGTGTTTTTAAATGAATAAACCATTATCAGAGGTGATATGTGATGATTTTCATTTTCATGCATTTACCCATGTTTATCCGTGACATTGTGTAAATGTCCGTGGGGGACATTTGAAAGCGAGTAGATGACAAACAGTACAGTAAACTTGTAGATAACTCAAATATATGTAATAACTTAGGTGGAAAATGCTTTAACTAAGTTGACCGCTACTCCTCCTACCCTTCGTGTGTGTCTGCCGTCTGCATGCTGGCCTGGTGGATTGATAGTAAGTGCTGGAGCGGATCACTGGAATGGACTGCTTGAATCGCGGAGCGCTGGGCTGGCCGGAAAACCTGGATCGGACTCTGTGAAAAACGGAGTTCTTGGATCGGCATTTTTCCATGCAGTCCGATCCGATGCTGATGCACGATTTTTGCTAATATCAGCGGCCGATACCGATCCGAATATCGGATCGGGACATCCCTACTCTGCACACTGCCATCAGATCTCAAAGGAGCACATTCAGTGGCAGACTGCGGTCACTGAACTGCTCCACGGACAGACTTAGAACATCCTCTGTCCCCAGAGCAGTCAGACTGTATAACAGCAGGGGGCGGGGAATGGGGGCGCACACCTGCACTAACTAACTTTTTATCCCAACAGACTAATTTTTAGCCACTTTGAGCCACCTCTGCCACTTTACAATACATAGCATATATTTTTTATGCCTACATTTTTATTATTATTATTATTTTTTTTTTTGTTCTTGTATTTTCTCTTCTTTGATCTTATATTCTAAGTATTTTTTTCCATTGAAATGTGTGTAGTATGGAGCAGCTGCAAAGTGAATTTCCTTCCGGATCAATAAAGTATTTAAAGTATTTTATTTATCTTATCTATCTATCTGTCTACATATTTGTCAGTTGTGTCTGAACAGATAAGAGAGATGAGCAGACACACACACACACACACACACACACACACACACACACACACACGCACGTCTGCACACACAAGTTGGAGTGCATTGTTGGATGATGAGGCTGAATATTAATTGAGGAAGACTTAAAGTTTTAAGAAAGATGATTTCATATCAAATATCTTCAGCCACATATTCTTGGAATTACAAAGCTGGATGCTCTGCTCACATTTTACAGTCACAGGCTATAAAAAGCAGGGGCTGAGGCTATTCTAGTTCACTACAACTAAACCAAAAAATTATAACGTGGTGTGAAAAAATATTTTAGCTTCTAGTTTTTAGTTTCCATTCTTTCATCTATCCATCCATCCATCCATCCATCCATCCATCCATCCATGCTTCCATCTATTCATCCATCCATCCATTTTCACCTGCTCCAGACATCCATCTCCCTAGCAACGCTTTTGAGCTCCTCGTGGGGGACCCCGAGGCATTCCCAGGCCAGACAAGATATTTAAGCGTGTTCTTGGTTGCCCTGGGGCCTCCCACCAGTTGTCAGATGTCTGGGCTCCTAACCCTATCTCTGAGTCTGATCCCAGCCACCCTATGGAGGAAACGTATTTCAGCTGCTTGTGTCTGCGACCTCATTCTGTCAGTCACTACCCAAAGCTCACGACCATAGGTGAGGGTTGAGACGTTGATGGACCAGTAAATTGAAAGCTTTGCCTCCCGGCTCAGCTCCCTCTTCATCACAACAGTTTAGTGCAGTGCTTGCATCACTGCAGGTGCCACGCTAAACCGTCTATCCATCTCTTGCTCCATTCTACCCTTACCCTACCCATACCCATACTCTTTCGCTTGGGGCAGTAACTCACTCCCAACCCACTGGCGGCAATCCACCCTTTTCCGGCAGAGAACCATGGCCTCAGACTTGGAGGTGCTGACTCTCATCCTGACTGGGATGAAGCCAACAGAACCACATCATCTGCAAAAGAGATGCAATTCTGAGGTCCCTAAACCAGACCCCTTCCTCCCAGCGGCTGTGCCTTGAGATCCCGTCCATAAATATTACAAACAGAATTGATGATTGATGTCTTTTACATCCGACCTGGAAAACCTCACAGCCACTTTTATTTGTTATAGTGTACCGTGCTCCTGGCCCGTATTCTGAATTTGTATCTGAATTCTCAGAGTTTTTATCCAGTTCAGTTCTTAAATCAGATAAAGTTATTATTGTAGGCAATTTTAACATTCATGATGACGATGATAATGACTCCCTGGCTACTGCATTTACCTCATTATTAGACTCCATTGGCTTCAGTCAGGGTGTACATGAACCCACTCACTGTTTTAACCATACCCTCGATCTAGTTCTGAAGTATGGAATTGGAATTGATAACCTAACAGTCTTTCCACAGAATCCCTTGCTATCGGATCATTATTTGATTACTTTTGATTTCTTTTTACTTGATTACACGCCACTCAGCAACAGTTACTATACTAGATGTTTATCAGATAGTGCTGTCGCAAAATTTAAGGAAATGATTACTCCGTCGTTAAATTCAATACCAAGTCCTTCAGTAACAGAGTTTTCC